>NW_005842251.1:1228910-1233521 GCF_000455745.1 Alligator sinensis
AGAGCAAGGGCAGGATTTGGCCTATTTTTTAATACCCTGCTCTATGCAAACAAGTACCAGGCCTTTCTGGGTTTGGGATAGTCATCCTACAATCTTTAGGTGAATTGTGTCCAAAGACAAGGATGACCATCACTAGGGACCATAACTTCCCCCATTTTGGAGAGTCCTTAGCAGAAAACCTAAAATTTGAGAAGGGCCCATTGAGATAGACCTGTGTCTCCCTTAGATGGTCTTTCAAGGTAGGAAGATCAAGGTATGTTTTTGGTACTATCCCTGTCTGTGGTTCCTCTGAGTCAAAGGCTTTGAGCTTTTGAGCAGATAATCCAGCGTCTTGTACTGGCATGGTAGAGAGAACTGTTTCTGCTTCATTTCAGAGTTTTGAAAATCTTTTTATTTCCATTACCATAAATGAAACTTCAGAGCAGAAGGCTCTGAAATTAACATCCGTGATTGACTCACTTCAACTTCTCTCTAATAACCCGCCAATGACATTTTTTTAAGTGGTAAGAAAATTGGTACAATTTCCAATTTTCTTTTAGGGGAAAAAAATAGCATCCTGAAAAAACCTGTGCTTTTGCTGCTACCTGATGTTTCTTGTGCCCACATGCTTTAACTTTTTGCAGCAGTATTTGCTATTGTTTTTAAGTCTATTTAAACTAAAAACTAAAACTCCAGCTGCGTTACCATGCCAATTTGACTGTCACGAAGGGCACAATGCCAGCATCAGAGTATTATTCATTTATATCTTGGTAGTACCCTCTTTTCAATGCAGGGACTGAGATGCTGCATTCTTAGAGAGAGACTTAATCAACTCCAAAGGAGTCTCTCTTATTGGGAATGGATGAAGCATTTTCCATTACTGGGAATGAAATTAAATGAATACAGGGGGCCTCAGTTTGGTGGTATCTTGTAAATTAAATCTCAGGAACACTACTATAATAACCAGAGTTTAGGAAGGTAAAAGCAAAGTCTTCATCTTCATATGACTCAAACTCCCCTCCACAAGTCTTTTCTACAATGGCCTGAGAAACGGTCCCTCTAGCCTCTGCACACCTAGCAGTGCTATTTCTGAGCCTGCCTCTTGCTATACCAGATAACCCTCATCTCTCTAAGATGTCATGCAGAAGTGGTAGTCCAGGAAATGGACTCGGGCAAGACTGACATTTGTGACCTCAATCACCTGCCAGGGATGATTTCTCATTCAAAATCCCTCTAAACTGGGGTTTTCCTTGTAGAGGATTCTGGGAAAAGACCTGGTTCCATCACATCCATGATGAAAAGGCCTGGTTCCATCACATCATGATGCCAAGAAAGTTAAAGAGGGCTCAGATAGAAAATGTGATCTCTGTGCTAGGTGACTTCCAATAAATCCCCAGAGACAGGCTCCTTTTGGAAGCTCGTTGGTGGCTCGTTGGGGCGAGAGGTCCAGGGGGAAGCACCGCTATGTCCACCTTGCAGAATACCCCTCCCTCATGCAACTTGATGATCTGCTCAGGTCCCTTCTGACCCTACGAACTATGAAACTTCTCTTATTTATTCTCTGTATTACCTTAGCACCTAAATTCTGGGCCAAACACAACAAGAAGAGGGGCCCTGCCCACCAAAGAGTTCGCCATTCTAGACGGGAGACAACTGATCAACACAGACCAAGTACAAGGAAAGAATATGGCTCAACATGAGAGGCAGTGGTATCAATGCTCCAGAGGCATGCTCATTGTCAAGTGTGGGGAGCACCATGACCAAGAAGAGTTTTAAAGTGGCATTTTCAAAGGCGAGCAATGAGATCATGCTGGCAGTCTTCCTGGAGAGTTTCCCCCAAGCATAAGAAGCAGTATGAGGGTGAGCAAATGGGCAAACATCAAGTCTAATAGGAGCCAACCACTTGAGTTTGAATGAGACATGAGAGGCAGGAAGTACATAGGCCAAGAAGGACTCTGAGAGCACGGAGAAAAAGGTTTCTGCTTGATGAAACAGTGAAGTGGGGAGGCAGGGGATGGCTCTAAGAAGAGAAGTGATACAGTCAAAATGACGGGCTGGGAAAATGATCTTTGCGGCAGCATACTAAATAGATATGAGCAGGGCAATAAGGCCACGGAAAAGGATGCTGCAGGAATTGAGATGCAAGATAATGAGAACCTGGACAAGAGTTTTTCAGCTGTGTGGAAGTCTATTGGGCTCTCTCAACAGTAATTCTCACTAATAAATGCTAAGTAATTACAGTAATTTGCATTCCAGGAGATTGGAAAAAGTGTGTGTATGTGTGTGTGTGTGTGTGTGTGTGTGTGTATATATATATATATATACATACACGTGTGTGTGTGTGTGTGTGTGTGTATAAAGAGTTGAATTCCCGCTTGCTAACTTGATGAACTGCATCTGTTACAGTGATGCTATAATTATTAGCTGAGAGGTTAGGCCTATTGGCCTGCTTAAAAAAAAAAAAAAGGAAGTGATATATTATAATCATTGAGATGAATATTTATTAAGGCACCAGATTGTGAAGCTGTTACTAGTGCTGAGTAATAAGTGATTCTCTGAGCGCTGCTCCTGGTTTTCAATGAGAACACCCAAGGATAAAGTATTGGGGTGGCATAATCTAGCTCTGTATAACTGCATGTGTGCGTGCATGCACACACATAACCAGATAAATTCCCATCCATTCTCTCAGTGATGCCTCTCAGTATGTTCAGTACCAATAATTCCAGAACCACAAATGATGAGGCTGTCTCTCTCTCTCTCTCTCTAGGGAGAGCTGTTTTATCGACACTTCCCAGCAGGCCGCCTAACTTGACAAAGTAGATGAAAACCCACGGGGATGCTTCTATCTTTCTCCAGCTGCGCCACGCATCTTATTTTTCTGCCATCAAACAGGCAAGCAATGAGGAAGGGGCAGCTTCTCGGACTACTAATTATTCTTTTTGTGTTCTTAGCCGAGATACTTTAAAATATATATAATTTTGGTTTCCATTATAATTAGGTTATGAATCCTGCCTCTCTTCAGTTCAGTCATCTTTTTAACGGCCCAACTACGCAAGAGAGAGCTCAGTCAGCCCAAGTAGCTATTAATATAGGGACAGTCTGCCTTGTACAACATGGATAAACCTTTCATCAGCACGTTTCAGATTCATCGCTGTTCCAAGTGAAGTTTGTCCGAACTTCAGTTTTGCTGTTTGATGCATCTTTAAGGATATTCATAGCAGAGGGGCTGGATCAGGACAACTTCCTGAATAATCCAGACACAAATTCTGTTTGCATGTTGTCTGATGAACCTTTGAGACTGTGTTCACAACAGCTCTGGGCTGGGAGAAGGAGGCCAGTTCTAATTTTCCTCCAAAGAACCTGGATCCAAATCCAGATTTCCCAGCTTGGACTCTGTTATACACTCAAAAGGGGTGTCATATTAGAGCACACCCAGATGCTAAGAAAGTTTTATGCACAAAAAAAATCCCAACTGAAACATTAAATTGAGCCCTTACTTTTTTTTTTTTTTTTAGGGATCTAATATGGCTTATGATTTTTGTCGTGCTATTATCCTTTCCCAAATCAAAATTCATAGCTGTGGAACCTACACTTTGAAGAAAAAAAAGAATTGCAGGCTTGTGCTTTTGATATAGGACTTAGTGCATGAATATCATGTTGTCATAGAATCACAAAGCTGGGAGGGATCTCCATACCTCATCTAGTCCAACCCCGTGCTGGAGGCAGGATTATCCTTATCCAAACCATCCCATACAAATGCATAATATAGCCTCTTACTAAAACTACAGTCAACCCTGACACAACACAAGACATAACAACTTAATGCACACTAGGGCTCTGCGAAGCTTCGAGTGGTGATTTGATTCGGAGGAGATTAGGCCTGATTCGGTGGCCGAATCTCTGAATCCAAATCGAATCACGAGACCAATTAAAAGGTCCAAATTGATTCAAAGCTCTCCGAATCTTCAGAAAAGATTCAGAGAGCTTTGATGATTCGGACATTCCCCTCCTGCTGCAGCTGGGAACTGCAGCCAGACTCAGAGCTGGCAAGTAGGGGCTGGGGGAGGGAGGAGGGGACCCCTGCCAGCCCCCCCATGGCTGCCCTGCCTGCCTCACCTCCCAGTAGCTTTAAAAAAAGCCCCGACTCAGCGGGTGCTGCTGGGTGGGCGGTGATCCCTGCTGCCCCCCACTGCCCCGCACTGGCCCACGCTGCATGGGAGCTCTGCTATGAACCACCCCTCCATGGGTGCCATGACCACCCCAGCTCCAGCCCTTTAAGAAAAAAAAAAAAAAACCAAGAAAAACCCTGAGACTCAACTCTCCTGCAGTGGCCTCGGGGCTTCAGGGGGATCATGCAGAGCCCCCCTCATGGCATGGGGCAGCGGGGATCACTCCTTGCTGGCAGGAACAGTGAGTCGGGGGTTTCCTCGGGGGGGCAGGGTTCTTAAAGGGCTGGAGCCATGGCAAGCGGGGCACCTGGTCAGAGGGCTCGTGCAGAGCCCCTCATGCGGTGTGGGGTAGTGAGGATCCCCCCCACCCAGCAGCACCCACTGAGTCGGGGCTTTTTTTTTTTTCCAAAGTGCCAGGAGCTGGGACAGGTGAGGCAGGCATTGCCGGGGGTGGGGGGGGGGG
>NW_005842251.1:1233549-1235000 GCF_000455745.1 Alligator sinensis
TCAGCAGGAGCCGAATCTCCAAATCAAATTCAGCCGAATCAAATCACTGCCTCCCAAATCGGCTAAATCCAAAGTGAATACTAGCCACTTTGCACAGGCCTAATGCATGCACCCCTGTGAGGTCTGTGGATAGACCCCATCTGGTTTCAGTGATATGTAGCGGGACCTTGGTAATGAACACATGATGAGACTCAACAGAGAAAAAATAATAATAATAAGATCTGTTGGCCACCATATATAAGCCCTGACCAAGATGCTTGTACCAGAAGCAGTGATCCAAAGCCATTCTGTTCTGAATCTCCTACCTAGAACAATCTGCAAAGACCCTTTTCCACTAGAATAATAATCTGTGCAGGCTACAGTGTGTCCAAGGCCTGGTGCATCTGTGTGGGGTTTTTATTCTCCTGTTCAAGCAGACAAACAAGTTGCAGTAAAATCTTTACTTTAGTCAGAGGCTCTCTGCAAAACAGATCCCGCCTCACCCAGACCATTCCTCTTCTGCTAGGCTTCACCCTTTACTTCGGAGAGACAATTTTAACTTTCACTTGGACTGACATGGTGGGGTTCCTTTTAAATGCATCTCTTACTGTATGCCTTAATCTCTCTCTCTTTCTCTCCCTTTGTGTGTGGGTGTGCGTGCGTGTGCACATGCATACACACCCTTAGAAGGTGAATTATGTAATATCAAATGTCACTGTATTCATGTCAGAAACACCTGAAAAATATGACATTATTTCAATTAATTTTAAAAAAAAGTTGTATTGATTTTAGGGAGTTCAGACATTCATAATCCTCTTTTTTTATTCATTATACCATCTTTTGGACTCATGGGTAAAACTTACCATTCTCCATACACATTATCCCTGCCAGGAAGTCAACATTTACCATGTATATTGCAACTGCTGTGGTATTTCCCTGTTTGTGGGAATAAGGGGTGGGGGGGTGTTCTTATTCACTTCATTCTTTTCCTATATTGAGACTTACAGGGGGGAAAAAAGCTACAATGGCTTCTCACTCATTGCTGTGTATAACTGTTGGGAAAAGTTGACTTCTTTTTTTACATATAGAACAACCATGGGCAAGGAACATACAGCAGGTAAGTTCAACTATTTTTGTGCAGTATGTCACACTTTTAACGATGTCAACTGTGCAAGAAATAACACAGATGCTTGAAAGGTCTGAGCAAGTCTTCAAGAGATCCGGTTTACTGTTGAAGCTCCTTCCTCAGGCACTTATCCGGGCTATTTTTTTTTTTTCAATTAATCCAAGATGCTCTTGTGTAGGGGGGTTGATCCAAAGGGCATTGTACTCAACAAGAATCTTTTAGTTGACTTCAACATGCCTAGGGTCAGGATTAGACTTTCTATTTAATGTTGAGACTCTCAAAGCTGCTGTCCTCTGTGGTGCAGCATTAGAGGATCCTTCAAGCTCATTCTGCTTAATGTAGGGGA
>NW_005842251.1:1235010-1263109 GCF_000455745.1 Alligator sinensis
GAAATGAAGTACCCTCGCATTATCTTCATGGAAACACTATCTTGCTATAGACTGTTGTGCACCTACCCTGTTGTCCGAGGACCGGGAATGCCCGTGATTACTGTCAAAATCATTTTGTTTTTGCAGCATTTTGATTGTTAGCTATTGCCTTCAGCTTATGTGTAAAGCATTTATTTTACTTTCAGTCAGAGAGAATTAATACTATCCTAGACCTGCTACCCATTAAAGAGCAGTTTAAGCCCTCAAAACGGGCCAGCAATCAATCTCGTCCATAAAACAAAACTACGTCAACCACAATAAATGTGCTACTCGCATGAAGTTGTTAACTTTTTTTTTTCCCCCATCGAAATAAAGGCCCCCATTCTTCAGATGAAAACAAATGGCTAACAGACGGCATGGCAAGAGGCGGGCAGTTCAGTATTAAAAACCAATTGTAACCAGTTGCCTGCAGCAGATCAACAGAAAGTATAAATAGGTTTGGTAGCTGCAACTATCATATAATGTATTTATACTTCTTAATGTTTGCAGTGCTGGCGCCACACTCAGCAGTTCATCCCGGGGCCGTGCCCTGATCCAGGGCCGCAGTAAACCGGGCTTTTTCTTTATTTTCCTGTTTTCAAAGCTCTTTCATATTTTTAAAAAAACACACTTTTTTGGGAAATGAGCAAGAAATGGTTATTTCCTGATGATTCTTTATGTGCACGCAGTCAGGATGTGCCAAGACAGGCTCTCTCAAACGCACACATTTGGTGGTTTCCTGCACTGAATAAGATGGCGCGTAGATTGGAACCAGCACTCGCTCTTGTTTCGAAGCTTTATTAAATAGCTTTTGCGTTGCCGTAACCATACGTTCCTTGCCTAATTGCAGAAGTTCTGTGGGTTTTTTTCCCTCCTACATCCTCAGGGTTATTTTCTTTTCAAACTTTTTATTGAAGGCTTTGCTATTTCTCCTTGAGGCAAGGATTTTTCATGAGACCTTTTTTTACTGGACCAGCTGTAAGTTTATCTAACTGGTCTCCCAGCTACACTGTAGGTCTAATAAAAGAAATGAAAACTGCTTGCCTCTTGGACATATCCTAGACCATCATGGCTACAACAACACTCGGCCCCTACTATTTCTCCTAAGAATTGTGATTCGCCTTCATTTCTACTGGGAAGGTTTTCCAGGACCTATTTATCTACTGCATCCTGCACCTGGTGCAGTTTTTCAAATCACTTTTTCCATCTCTTTGCTTGTTCTCCCTTATTTGCCCGTGCTTGTTTTTCGCTGTCAACATCTTCGACTCGGCTGGCTCCCGCTCGGCTCTCCTATCTTGTGATGCAGTCTGTGCGTCACTAGACTTCTGGTGCGTATTCTTCTGTTTCTTTACACTCTTCATGCATCCAGTTGTTCCTGCCTCTCTTTGCTTTTTCTTTTAACTTTCTAATCAACCTACCATCCTTAACTCTTAGATTTGAGTCTTCCTTTTCATTCTCCTTCAGCTTCCTACACTTGTCAGTCAACTGCGGCACCTCATCTATTATCCTCCTCCATTTTGCCCTTGTAGCCTAACACTTTGACGCCCCCCTCCCATCACGGTCCCATTTTCGCACTTTTCTGTGCTTCTCTGATGTTCATTTCTCCCTTCACCAGACACTTGTCTTTCCATGTGACATCTCTGTATTCTCCCCAGCTACATGGCTTGAAGTGCTTGGCAATTTAGTTTGTTCTCAGCCTTTCATGGATGCCAGCACTAACTTGTGATCCAAGGCAATCTTGGCTGCGAACAGTCTACACGACAACACACTTGTTTCCATCTATGATTCACCAGGATGAAGAAAATCCTGGCCTTCGTTTGTCCATCAGGCAGTGGCGCTCCTATGAGGCTTTCCTCTTGAACAAAAGCAAAGCAAGCCAGCAAACAAAAAAACCCTTGTTTATCACCGTATGGTTGCTTTGGCAGCAATTTGGGAGACCTTTTTCTCCTTTCATTTTCTTCAACAAATCTGAATCTGCCTATTACCCTAAACCAGAAATTCTCCTTTCACATTAAAATCTCCCACCTCCAACAACACATCCTGACTCAGAGCAACTTGTTTTGCGTTGTGTAGGATGTTAAAAATTGAATGCATTTCTTCCTCTGATACTACTGATTATTAAATGATGAAAAATTGGGTCTGAAAGGACCTCATCTAACCCCCTGCTGAAGGCAGATCATCCCTGTCTAAACCATGCCAGAGAAATATTTCTCTGACTTGCACCTAAAAGCATCTGTTGATGGTGATCCCATAGCCTTTCTAGGTAATCTGTACCAGTGTGTAACCATCCTCAGAATTAGAAAGTTTTCCCCTACTATCTAACTTGTCTCCTTTGTTGCAACATAAGCTAATTATTCCTCATCCTATCCCTTGTAAACCTAGGGAATATTGGATTGTCATCCTCCTTTATAGGAACCCTTTTTTATATTTGAAAACTGTCATTAAATCCCCCTTAGGCCAATCTTCTCCAAGCTAAATGGGCCCCTATACAAGTGATGGACCTCTGCTCCGATGTGTGCTAATGAGCATGTGTCAGAGCAGACTCGATTAATAATCTGCTGGACTGTGTTAATTAGCATGCTCCAGCAGCCTCCGTTTCACGTGTGTTCAGTGTCCCCGTGTTTCAAAATGGCAGCAGGGGTGCTTTAATGAAACCTCATCAAACGAGCTTTAGTTAAAGTGCCCCTACCACCATTTTGAAGCATGAGATGCTGAATACACATAACGCTGCAGGCGCTTTAATTAGAGCAGCTCTCAGAGCCGCTCTAATTAAGGCATCCCTCCCCCCACCCCAGAGCATGTGCATACATGCCCAATAATCCTAATTCTTCCTTATAAGTCATTCTTTCTAGGTCTTTAAATTTTGTAGCTCCCTTCCATACTCTTTCCAGTTTGTTCACATCTTTGTCGCAGCGCTGTGCCAAAACTGGACACGGTGCATCAAATGAGGTGTCCTCTGGGCTGAATAAAGTTACTTCCTATGTCTTGCGCACACATACTTGTGGCTACCAAATTGAATTCAGCATTTCGCCTTCAACATAGGCAGAAGATCTGAGCACGTGCCATAACAGCCGGGATTGCCTTGAGCTTTTCCATCAGTGTGCAGTCATCTCAATGCTTACCATCTTATTCTACTGCAATCAGCATCCTGGGTTCATGGTCCCAGAATTTGTCTTGCCTTCCTACTTCATGTCCCATAAAACAAAGATTAACCATTCAGTCGTTTCAGTCTTCCCATCATCATCTCAAATGCTCCAGCCTGATATAATGTCCTTTATATTCTTTGTTCCTTCTAATGTCTTGTTCTTGGAGTCCTTCATGAGATTCTGCAACATGTACAACAGACAGCAATGCACTGGGGTGTATTCCAATTGCATATTTTTCATTCATACCCTAGATCCTGAGCAGTGAATTGAGCCAAGTTCATCCAAGTGATAGGTGAGCCAATGCTCTTACGGTTCTTTTTCTGTTCTTTACTTGAGTTCTGTGCTTTAATACTCACCCACTTTTCATTTGGGACTCCTTCATTTCACGGTTGACCAGTTTATTAGGATCCTTCTGCAATGCTGTTCTGAATGATCTACTAACTTACTGTGATGCTGTTTTACTGAGGATGATGGCTTACCAATTCACCAAGAAAGATTTCATACGCTTGATAGAAAGGCTATGCATGGATACTTGCGACCAGCTGTACAACTAGCTGCTCTTACTAGCCCCAGCGTGTGGAGATGCACTTAATGAACCTATTCAAATCGTCCATAAGAAGCAAAGGTAGACAGGTGCCTGCTACGTTAAGGGCACTAACCTTAAACTCATCCTAGACATCAGGCATGTAAATACAGCAGTAGTCAGGCAAGAAAGACATGCTAAAGGGGAAGCACCAAGTATTTACCTAGACTTAACAAACAAAAGCATGCACCAGGTGAATGGGTTGGGTGATAATAGTACTTATCTATAAGGAAAGACCGGGTGTCAGAAATACTGAAGAACTGGCTTGTGTGTGCTGGAAAGCCATGCATCAAAACAATGCAGGGGGAAATGAAAGACTGGTTACAGAGCAATAGGCCAGATTTAGACCAAAATAAAGTAGCATAGATCAGCTCCTTGTATTAGGATGTCTTGGAGACCTAACGAACACAATCAACCCTGGTACAATAATTTATAAGACGTCAAAGGGACTTTTGATAGCATCTGGCAGAAAGGGATGCGGCAAGTTTTGAGAATATATGGCATCCCTGAAAAATTGATCAGGCTCATAGCAAGGTCTTGAGCTGGATCGTAGGAATGAGAAACAAATGCATGCTATCCCCAGGTTTGCTCAATTTTGTCCTGGCAGCAGTAGCCGTTTTAGCACCGAGAGATGAAATGGGAGGGGGGGGGATGTTATGTGGGAAGACAGGGAGAATAACAAGAAGTTGACAGGTGATATTGATCTTTTAGTACTGCAGAAGGCAGGGTAGATATGCACCTTATAGGCTAACTAAATAAGATATATAGAGTGCACAGGCTTTTGTGAACTCAGGTTCACTTCATCAGATGCTGCGAAAGGACAGCACTGAGCAGTATATAAAGTACAACGAGTGATTTGTATGCTAAAAGTGTGAAAAGAGGAGAGACAGGAATAAGTGGAGAGGCAAGAGGGACAGTGCTGGGAGACTTGGACAAGCAAAGAACTCCTTAGGAACAAAAGGGTCACAAAAGCTAATCTATGTAATAGGACAGGAAGAGTTTAGCGCTGATCAAGGAGGGTTTATAGAGAAGAACTGATATGCCAGACCAGAAAATTCAGCACCGGGCAGACAAAATGTTGGCGATCCAAAGACAAAAGGAAGAGGTAAAGCTCAAAACTGGAGATGAACAAAACAGATGAGGAAAAAGATAGGTATTTGCATCAGTGAGTGGGAATTGTGAAGATGGCATGAAAAGAAGAACTGACTCGCTGCTGCTGTATGCAGAAAACCCTGCAAGATCTAGAAGGCTAACGATATATTGAAAGAAAACCGAAAATGAAAAGCCCCCCCAAGAATCAGTACCCAAGACAACAGTCCTGCCAACAATCATTGTACAGGTCAGAGCACCGGAGCACGAGGAAAGGTGACAGACAGCATATAATGACTGTAGAGTACCGGGGGATTTCAAGACTGGCAGAAAAAAAAGCAGGGGTGGGTGATAATAGAAATGACCAAGACAAGAAGGAGTGTTGTTGCAGAAGAGTCAAAAAGTGGCGTATTTATATGATATATATGCTGCCTTTCCCAACAGAGGATCTGGGCAGCTTACCATAGAAGAACAGAATAGACGTTAGGGCTGGAAGGGACCTTGGAAGATCATTGAGTCCAGCCCCCGCTGAAAAGTTTGAATAACTTTTCAAACAGAAAAAATGCTTATAAATCAGGAGAGAACATAAAGCCAAAGCACACTGAATCATATCCCAGCCTAGCTCTGTTTGCTTAAATGCCTGGCCAAATGGGAAGGTCTTGCAGCATTTCCAAAACACGTGTAGGTTTGGCCTCAGGAAGGAAAGAGTTCCTTGTAATTTCTCATTAGAGAGAATTTCTCATTATAAGTTCCTTGTAATTTCTTTAGTCTCATTAGAGAATGAAATCAACATTATTTGACAAGACCTATTGTCCATAAAACCTTATTGGCTGACGTTAATTATATTCCTATCCTTTAAGTCTTTATCAGTCAAATGTTATATTGGCTTTTCCATTATTTTTTCTGAGCTGTGATGCTATCCATCCTATATTAACTAAAGCATCCTGCTTGTTCTTCTAAAGTAGCTGGCCAACATTAACACTCTTCCAGTCTTCCATAAATTCCCTGGTAGTCCAAACTTTTTTTACTTAATATCAGGTAGGCAACTATTCCCTCAGCCAGCTCAGTAGAAGTCCCAAGTACAACTGTTTTCTGTGCCTCTTGATTGAAAAATGTTAGTCTCTAGTAGATGATGCCTAATAGGGGTGTGTGAAGTGGGCCCTATTCGATTCGGATTTGGATTCGGCCCAAATCAGGGACAGTGATTCGATTCAGTGATTCAGATCACTGTCCCTGATTCGATTCAGCCAAATCTGAATCTGAAGATCTGATGCTGATTCGGAGAATCAACGATTTGACCATAGACACAGCTTTAAAAGTGTTTTCTACATACCTTGAGGTACCGGCACGGCTCATGATCGCTGCGATGCTGGGGCACATGGAGCATCCCACAGGAGTGCGGGGAAGCCCTCCACATGCTCGGTGGTGGACCAGAAGTACTTCCAGTCCGCTTCCGGGTCTGCTGGGGAGCTCATTGGAGGGGACCCCCGCGTCCCCCCTGGCTCAGTGATCAGCCATGGGGGGATCCTGGGTGCCTCCCCCCAGACCCAGGAGGAACCAGTTGCCAAGCCGAGGGGGTGCAAGGGGCCCCCACATGCTCCCTGGCGGACCCAGAAGTGGACTGGAAGTGCTTCTGGTCCACTACCAGGTCTGCTGCCGAGCGCATTGGGGAACCCCCCACGCTCCTGTGGGATACTCCATGAGCCCCACCATCGCAGCGTTCACAAGCTGCCTGGTACCCAGAGATACATAGAAAAAACATTTTAAAGCTGTGTCTGTGTCCGAATCTTTCTGAATCTCTCCGAATCAATTTGGAGAGTTCCGATTCGATTCAGAAGCATTCAAGGATCCTCTGATTCAATTCAGATTTGGGCACTAAATCAGGCCAAATCTCCACCAAATAAAATCAGGGACCAAAGCTCCGCTAATGTCTAACAAACTTCTTATTTTAGTAACAGAGTGAAAAATGCTGCACCATCCTCTTACGATGAGTACATCGTTCTCCTTTCTGAATACAGAACTAAAATACGTATACAAATTTATGCTTTTTCTACAGCACTAACCATTTTACTATCTCCATCTATGTAAGGATCATCACTAGGATTTTTTTTGTTCTATGTTTGCGGGGGTAAACTACCTTCATTTAGCACAGTAGGACACGCGCACAGGCAATTGCTGCGAAGTAAGTGAAACAATGTAAGTTCACGCCCTAGCTTGTTTAAGCTAAATTGTCTTACTACCCTAACAGTGCATATAGCCATGGATTTTTTTTTCCTCCAAAGTTTCTGTATTTCATAAATCTAATATATATTGATTGCTATCTATAGTTCCCTTTTTCCATTTGTTATATGGGGGGGGGGGGGGGGGGGGGGTTGTTTCAAAGTTCTGCTTTTCCTTCTCCAGTGAACTTGTACAGCTTTTTAACCCAAATTCTGTGTGTATGGGGGTATGGTTCTTCATCTCTCCCCTTTTTTAGATTGTGGAATTATAGCTTTCTGGCCAGTCTGTTGTGAGCTTAGAGGAAATGAGTTCTTTGAATCACCAAAGGTGGTGTAACTGGCTGGGGCTGTCTTCTTTTTCCCATTTTAATGTAAGCAGATCATAATCACCAGTCCCTTGACAACCGCAAACTTCCTTTTTCAGTGACAAATTAACTTTTATACACATAATGTGATCCAAAACGGAGTGACCTTGTTTGGAGGATGCAATAGATTTTTGTGTTTAAAAAAGTAACCTGTAAACTGTAATGGTGATTTATGATTGGTATCGGGAGACCTAGAGCACGTGTCTCCCAAATGGAGCACACAGTGTTTCTTCCACATGTTACAGGCAGGTGTTTCAAGAGCCATTTCATCCTGTTGAGTGGTCCCTACTGGCCTCAAAATCTGAGTTTGGATGCACAGAGAGAAATCTGCTGGGAGACAGGTTGCACCATCTTCTGCTGCACAAAAAATATGTTTAGCAATAGTGCCGTTAAACCTGCACAACAAATTTGGGGAACGTCAAGAGTTACATGACAGCCCTACTCAGCTCAGTTAGACACAAGGACTTGGGGGAATAAGTTTTCACTGTCACTTCCAATTGACAGACAAAATGAGCCAGCGCCTTGTTATCTGCACATTTTCCTCTATTGGAATTGATTTTCATTTACCACATAATGAAGATTTATTTTGATCACATCCCAATAACATTACTCGCCTTTAAATGACAATTACAAGTATGATTTTTTTTTTTTTGTAGAATTAGATCCTTTATTAGATTTTTTTTATTTTGTGCATAAAGGAAAAGATGGGAAGCACATTTCACCCCATGAACTTGGTGCAGTTATGGCCTGATTTTTGCCTGTTGAGGGTATCCATTTAGCAATGAGCATCATGAAGAAAAAAAGTGGTGTCATTGAAACCAATGGAAGTAGATATATAGATATGGATAAGTAACCTATAGATAAAACAATTCTAAACAATTAGTCTTGTATTTAAAAATCATCTGGAAACAGATTGTGATTTTTTTTTTAAATATACTATATATATTCTAATATGTTTGCTATTCCAAACCATCTCCTAAGCATTTTCTGCAAATAATCTTACCTCCCTTCTTTCAAGTCATATTTCTTAACAGAAGAAAACTGCCACAAGGCGTCAGCAGGAGTGACTTCTCTTCTATTTACACTATTAGTTCAGGCTCCGTGTTTTACAGCTTGTCTATGCTTAAAATGCAATGTGGGTTCACTTGAGTTGCTTTGCTTTTGCTCAACAAGAAGTTCAGTGAATCTCATTAACCACCCAGCCCTTCAAAAACCCTTTTAAACCAAAATGTACATTTTGTGCCTAATATCTCTTAATCAAGCCAATTTTAATAGAATGAACAGGTATCAAATGTAGACATTAAGACAGTTTTATTACTACTTGAGCTTTATGGCATGTTTTCTCTATTTCAAGTGTTCAATACAATATCTTTGCTGACCTTTGGTTAAAAATCATTTCTACGTTATGAACAAACTTTGCAAAATGCTTCCTGTGCTCATAAAAGAGATTTCAACAATTCTCCATTTACTTAGTAGATTAGATGCTGGTCTCGTTTACTTCTATTTCTACCTGTAGTATCTTCACTGAAGCCAGCCCGTTTACTCCTAATTAATGCTGATGCAAACAGGATCAGGATGTAGCCTTCTGGCTCTCTTTGGAAACTATTTATATGAGCTATAATGCACTTTGCGGATCAGTTGGTATTCCGCGCTCGTCGTTCTTCTGAAATTGGTTGTTTCTGTTTTTTTCTAAAAACCCAATAAGACTTTTAAATTAAGAAAATTGTAAATGAAAAGGGAAAAAAAATACATATTGCATTTCTGCATCTAGGTGTGTGCATGAAATTTAAATGAACAGGCAGATGCTTGTAAAATCTGAAAGTAAGGATTAATTTCTACCCAGATTAAAAGCTTTCCAACTGCTCTCTTGCAAAAAAGCTGGGGGGTGGGCTCTTTACTCGTTTCTAAATGTTATTAGTGCTGCAGCAGCCTTAAAAATCCAGGGCTGCTGCTGTGCAAAGCGGTATCCTGGTTATAGCCCTTTTCCCAGCAGAGTGGGCAGCTAGGTAGAAAAGCAGCAAAACAGCCACTGTATCTTCTACTGTGCAGGCCAGGATTTGTCCTTGCACTGGGGCGACTCTCCCTAGGCTCGCATAAATTCTTGCACTGGGATGTAGGAATAGTCGTGAGGGTGTCATTGATACAAAGGGGTTTCCATGCAGTTTTGAGTCCGCACACGTCTCCTTATTTACAAAGGGCTGCGCATGCTCTCAGGAGTAGAGTTGGGTGAGCAGCAGATTTCTTTTCCCATCACTGAAAAAGCCAAGAATAATTTTGGGGTTGAAACAAAACTTATTTTTGACAATTCCAGCAAATCGCGAAGTCAAAAAAAAAAATGGGTTGAATGAATCCTTTGCCTTGATCCAAAAGAAGGCAGTTCCTTGCGATTTTGGAGCACTCGTAATTTTTAAAGTATTTTTGAAACCAAAAGTAAATTCAGAGGTTAAAAATTGAAATGTTTGGTTTTTGGAAAAGGTCAAGATGAAACATTCAGAAGTCTTCTTCTTTCCCTTAAGATAAACTCTTCAGGGAAGAACGGACATGAATTTTGGTGTTTTGTTATCGCACAAAAAAAAAAAAGGTTTTGGCTGAAAAATTCTGTCCAGCTCCATTTGGGAACTATACACAGCATACACAGACCTCTAGTGGTCAAATAATGTATTACTAGCACTCATTCATGATCTGTTTAGAATGATGAAATGAAAGTTTTCCTGCTTGTGTACATTTTCCCCAATTCTGTTCATCCTCAGGGTCAGCGCCCTGCTCACCAAGTGACCAGACCCAGTAACCATGCTTCTGATCACTGGATTTATGCACGTGTAACACTACTGACGTCAGTGAGTAGTTTTAGAATCAGGATTATTGACTTCACAAGTAGGGTCGTGCAAAGCTTCAGGTGCTGATTCAATTCGGAGGAGATTCGGCGGCCGAATCTCTGAATCCGAATCAAATCAGGAGACTGATAAAAAGGTCTGAATTGGTTTGAAGCCTCTGAATCAATTCGGGAAGATTCGACAATTCAGGCAGTCCCTGCTCACTGCCGCAGGGAGCTGGCCCCAGGCTCCGTGCTGGTAAGCAGGGGGGGGGACCCCTGCCAGGCCCCATCCTCTGCCTGCTCCCCCAGCCCCCTGAGCCCCTGCCAACCAAACCAATTCAGGACAGTGATTTGAATCATCGAATCAAATCACTGTCCCCTGAATTGGCCAAATCCTAATCCAAAGTGCATACTCGCCACTTCTCACAGGCCTATTTGCATGAGTAAAATGAGCAAGATTTGCCCTTTCTCCACCTTACCTCTACCCATCTGCTCTTACCTCTCCAAGCCTCTGGCTATGACTCTTTTGGTTTGAATGAGAGGCTTTTAAATTGCCTCCATTTCTGGGGTTTATCAGTGTCTTTCAGAAGTATTTGAAGTTCACCCATCACTTTTGCATATCAAGAAATTGAAGCAAGCTCTGCTCAGACAGATTTGACTAAAATCACGTTGTCTAAATAAAGACAGAGCTTCTAACAAAATAATGAACCAAGGAATATTGTAAATTTCTACCCCAAATTGCCAAAATTTAAGAGACACCTCAACATAGATGGAGTCATTCAGGAAAATTCAACAACCTTGAAATATATGGATTAGATTGCGTTTCCTTTTTTAAAAAAAAAGTAACTTAGCAATATTTTTTCTTAGCTTCATTTCATTTGGAGCTTAAACAGCCAATAGAGCAGGAAAAATATCTTTTTAAAGGTTTCTATCAATCAAAAAGCAGGTTGGAAGGTAGTTCCCTGCTTCATTCTTTGTCCTTTCAAACTCTTTGCAATAATTTAGTCTTAATAATACTCTTCATAACCTTGAACTTTCTCCACAAGAAATGGGAAACTTAGCAAAATATCCTAAACAAATTAAATGAAACCTATTCTTTGACATGCAAAATGGATTTCAGTGTTGCCCTACTGAGGTCTTATGTTTCATTATTATTAAAAATGTCAGCAATATTTTGCCTGCTGGGAGAGTAGTTTTTCACTGCTTTTTCAATCTTACTCAAAGCCCTTTATTGCATATTTAACAATTCACATCAGCAGGCATGACAAGGAGGAGGGTTTTTTTCTTCCTTTTTAACAAACTTCTGATGCTCACAATGGCATTTTGTTAAATTGCTTTGTACATGATAGAATTGCAGAGCAGTTGTAAAGAAGCACAATGATACATTACATGAAATGATCTTTCTTATTACTCCCTTTGCTTTAGTCCCTTCAGATCAAAGGGGAAGAACTCAAAGGATACCGTCTGGAGGATGCCTTCAGCTTCTTCTAATGCTCACCTGCTTAGTGATGCACAAGATCCCAGCTCTGTTTTAAACTTACAACACCTTGTTTGAAAGAGCTGAGCAGAGTTCAGATTACAGGGACCACAACCATTATTGCCATGGCCCCAGTCCTATACATTGCGTAGCACAGCAGTGCTCAACCTTTTAGACTCAAAGCACCTGCCCATAATTGTTCTGAATTCAGTGACACTTGATTTCAAAAAATAACTATGGAAAAAACCAATAGTGAATGATGACTATTTTTGTATTTGTACAGAACTCAAAGACCACACCAGGTCCAAATGGTTTTGACACCATGGATTCCTATTTGAACTCTCTGGGTTTGTCCTGTGAATCGTGTGTAGATGTTTGCACACCTAACAATACTAATATTGCATGCCACCATACAGCACCCTTAAAAAGATCTCATGGCACACTGCCGTACAGCACCCTTAAAAAGATCTCATGGCACACCGCTGTACAGTACCCTTAAAAAGATCTCATTGCACACTGCCATCCAGCACCCTTAAAAAGATCTCATGGCACCCCAGCATCTTAGTTAAGAATCACTAATTTATCATGGACCTAAAGTTTGGGATCCAAAGTACTCATGTGCTTAATATTAGGTCTCAGTTTTGTGGGGGCCGAGTATAGCTGGAATGGGGCCGCACCGATGGAGTGGAATTAGGCACAAACGTGTACTGGTTGAATTGAAAAGAACTTTACTTACAAACTGGCATACAGGGATTGCGTTGATGCACACGGTGTAGGCACGCTCCGTACAGGTTACAAACAAAAGAAAGAAACCGGGTGGCACACCGATGTTTTCCGAGCATGCAGGGTGCGGGGTACGTCGGGACGGTCAGCGACGGGGAGTGGTTGGTGGTTGATCAGGCCTCCAATTTTGCTCCAAGGTACACGAGGAACTCGTTCCCAACGTACACGCGGAGTTCTCCAACTTGGGCGGAAACTACCCAAGCTTTTATACGGCTAGTAAGCCAATTGCTAGCCGCCGGGTGTGAATAATTTACAATGAGCCAATCGGTAGCATGCATCCAAACGGTGCAACTGCTAGTTTTGGCGGGAGCTGATCGCTGCACCAAGGCTTTTCCCGCCTTAGCGAGGAATCCCTTGCACCGAGTACTCGCATCGTGCTAAGAATTCTGCTGTGTCGAGGCACTTTTAATTACTAAGTACAGACAAGTTTAAGCACATTACTGCCCCACACTTGCTGGAAAGGTATGCATCAAGCTCGTGGTCTCCATTCCCACCTCTGGCACTGACTAAGGCAAATCACTGTGTCTTGTTCCTTGGTGGATCTATCTAAAATGTGGCATTGGGAGACTGCAGTAATCAATACTAGAAAAGTGCCCAGAGATGATCAGCAGAGAAGGTGCTAGAATTATGCACAGCATTCACATCAAATATTACCATAACCAAATCAATAATTAATGAGGGAGGAAGGTGAATGTGTCCAAGGTCCATTAACTAGCGCAGAAAGCTCATATTGGAATCCTTGTCAATTTGTTTGTAATGATTGCGTTGGCTTAAACTGTATTAACTCTGTAGTACGTTGAGGTGGATGTGAGCTTCTCAGCCCGTGACTCAACCCTGCTGTTGTCTTCTGGAAAATAATTGAGTGAAACATAGACTAGGTGGAATGTAATGTATCCTACTGGTCTTGAAGGTGGCCCATCCATGCAAGTCCTGCATGGACTTAAGTCCTGATTCATCTCTTGTTAAATTTTGACCTTTTTTGTCATTTACGTTTTCACCAGAATAAATGGTTCCAGGCAAAAGGAAGGGCCTTAACATCAACTGGGGGTTGCATTTGTAGAATTTCCGACTTGAAGGGAAGCAGGAAGATTGTTCCCATGAGATGTCCAGTCTGATGATGTGGTTCCTACTGGTTCAGAAAAGTTTTGACTGAGTATATTGATTAAGAACACTTAAGAAATCAATCTTTCAGATCCAAGGGAGCTGAATCAACAACGTGCAGGAAACCTTGTTTTAGATTTGTACATTTTGAGCTTGATAGGTTAATTTTGACTGGACACAAGGCTCACATGTTACAGTGGTTTAAAATCACTTTTCAATTTGGGCTTTTTGTGTTTGCAAGTTCAGGATTTTGCTTGATACACATTCTTTTTAATATTTGCTTAAAACCCATTGATTCCTGAAATATACTTGCCTGTACAATTATTCAACAGAAAGTTTAATGTAAAGCAAACACAAATGAGTGTCAATACAGCTAAGCAGAACACCGCTGTTTATTCAACCATTCATTTGTAGCAAAATGTTTAAATTACTTGTACGCCTCAAAGTTTTTCAAGTATTACTAGCCTAAAACCTGCTCTTCTAGAGTCAGGACAACAGCTAGTGTCTTCAAATGGACCCTCTGTTGCTTTAAAGTGTTAAGTTTCCTATTCTGCCACCTGGACTGAACCTTGTACAACCCTAAAATACCAAATGCAAATACCTGTTCTACCACTGAGATGTTCCTGTTATCATTGTAAACTGCATTAACTTGGGCAATGCTCATTCAAACATAATAAATCTCCGCAGTTAGAATTTAATGTAGTCTATTGCCTCAAGGTCCCCTAGGTATAAATATTCTTGGAGTCCTTGCATTGCAGTCTCCTAAAATTATGTTGTGTGGGTAGTGTGTAGCGGTGAGTACTGTAGCAATACAAATAAAAATTTATAGATGCTCCCTAACAAAAGATGGACAAAGTTGGGAATCAAGAGACGGTCCCTCAGGGAGCAGCTAGTTAGGAGTCAGTTAGTGAGAGACAGACCAAAGGTCTGCAGACATTGCATGCTGCTCCACACTTTAAAATGTGTTATTCTTCTCTCTCATATGTGCCTGTGCTTATTGAACTCAGGGAGTACTACGAATGCTGAGAAGAGCATAAAACTTGTTAAGCCAGTCATGGCTCTTCACTGGCTAAATATTTCTGAATCTTGTTTCAATGAAAAGGAAGCAGAGGTCAAAAACATTTCTCTTTCCATTTCAGATCTGTTCTTCTAGTACTTTTTAGTCTTTTTTTTTTTTTTCCTTGCAATACCTTGGGGTAGCTGGTCTTCCTGTATGGCATGAAGATGAGTCCTTGAAAACAACTTGTTCCAGGTGATTTTTTTAAATCCAGTATTTCTTCACAAGATCTGTCCAAGAGGGCATTGTCAGACATGTAGGGAGCTCTTACAACACCAAGGCAGAGGTGTGGGGAAGGGAGAACAATGCTGACAAGTGGAGAACAGGAAGGGGAAAACAGAGGCTTACCTGCCCAGCTCTGCTCACTGCAGTGGCATCTGCTACTGCCGCAGCTCTGGCTATGGCAGCATGGGCTTGGGCTGTTGCCACTGGAGGACAAGCAGAAACTCGGGCTCCCCTAGGGCTATTCCTGGTGCCCTGCTTGCTCCAAGTGTAGGGCTGTGTCTCCATGACTTGTCCTTCATGGCACTAGACCACCAACAACTGTTCGCTGACTTTCTCAAGCTGCTTGTCCTCTCCTGGGGGTTGCTTCCTGGAGCTTCTCACTCGCCTTACTCCTTTGGGCTATAGACTGGTACCAGGGAACAAACCAATGCGAGCAAATGATATCTCCACAGGCCTGAATACTTATCTCATTATCGCCTCTCCTCTCAACCTACAACATGTGTTCTGCCATTCCTCTCTCCTATAGTCCGAGTTCTTGGGATTGTCAGCTTGCCCATAGCAGGAGTCCTTGGGTTCATCAGCCCCCTTCAGCACAGTCCTGGGGCCAGGTTCAAGCCATCTTTATAGCACTCAGGTCTACTCTTCTCCGCTCCAGGGGCTAGGGGACCCCAACTTGGCGCCTTTCCACTCTCAGTAGCTAAGGGCCTTCCCCTGCAGCTAGCCCTTTTAGCGACTAGCCTTCCCTGCTAGCCAACCCCTACAGTCCCCACTGCATGGTTTGTGGGCCTATAGGCCTGCACCCCTATGGCAAAGGGGCTTCTTTCTTCTCTGTGGACCAGGCTGGACTGACCTGCCTTGCCCTGAAGCATGCCCTGCCCTTCCAGGCCTCAAAAGTCCAGGTTTTAAAAGGGCCTCTTTCTTTGTCCTTATGTTCCTGCCTCTTAATAGTAACAGGGCCATTTAGCTGGCAACTTGTGCTCCCATAAAGGGAGCAACAAGACCTGATTGCTGGGTTGATAGACACGTCACCCTCTTATTTTAACATTTTTCCTTGTTCTGCTGCACACCCCAGGATCTCCTGTGGGAATGTTCCAACTAGGTCTAGTCATTCCCATGTGCTGAGAACATAATGGATGATATTCTGTGATTTCTTGCCCTGACAAATCGCACAAAGGCGGTCTAATACACCTCGGGGTTGCCTCCCATAGAGAAGTTAAAAAAGAGAGAACCCCGTGGAGAACTGGTGAACCTTTCAGATTGCAAACTGCAGTTATGGTAGGAGCACATCCCATTTCCAGGGCTCACCTTCCACAAACTTCTTCAACATCCCCTTCTGAGTCCAGCTGAATCTCTCTAACACTGATTATCCATTTTGGGGGGGGGTAGATGGTCCTGATTGGGTAGACTTTTAAAAAAGCCCAGACTCTGTTGTCCACAAGCATAAGGATAAAATGGCACACACTTGTGCTCACTTCCAAGGGTCTCAGTCAGAAAGTGCTCACCAAGGGCAGAAGCCCAAAACCTTGGGTCACCAACTGGTGCACGGGGTACGATGTGCAGTGTTTTTTAATGTCTTCATAAATCCCAGGGCAAAAGAACCTGGTGAGTACTCTTTCTTGTGTTTTCTTGAACTTACAAGATGTCCTGGCCCAGGGTATGCCATGGGCCAATTTCAAGCCTTGATTGCTCCATAACTTTGGGACTTCCAGGTTCTGGTCCTCCTGTCTCAAGAGACATTCATCAGGCCGTCCCCATGCAGTTCAAGGTGGAGATCCTGGACAGCAAGGAGATGGTCTGTCACTGCCATTCACCTGGGCCAGCCTTTTCTAAGGGTTGGGGGTATGAAGAGAAGGTTTAAGTTGAACAGTGGACTCTAAAGAAGTGTTGGAGACAGCTACGCACAGGCATCCCATCAGTCTATCTCCAAGTCAGACTGGCCCTGTCAAGGTTTGAGACTTTGTTGACTGGTTCTGGCTCTTTGCAAAGTAAGGATAGCAGGAATCCTTTTTCAGCTGCTCCCTACTGCAGACAGATTTCCAGGAAGTTTGTTGCCTGTAACAACCAGGAAACAAACCAGGCCTAGGAATATTTTTCCCTATAAAATGTAACAAGAATCTTCACTTTCAGTACAATGCAGCTGAGCTGATAACTCGAGAAAGTAGCTAGAGAATTGGCATAGCACAGACAACAGCAGTACAGATTTCCTTCAAGCCACCCACAGCTCTCTCTCTCCTGAGTTTTCCAAACAAAGTAGTAGAATTTACTCAATCTCTGAGTGGAGCAAAATAGTGGACCAAAATATAGAGTGTATTTAATGATAAAGGGGCCTGGTATGAAGCAGAATGAAATCAACTGGAAGTCTTCCAGACACGCAGAAACAAGCAGCCGACACCCCCAAACTAATTTTATATCAGTTACCAAGTTGCCATCAGAGACAGCGTAACACCATTTTGTTCAAGCGGAAAGCAAGAGTTATTAAATTTCACCTCCAATAAAGGAATCTTCTGAAATGAAGTTTTATTTTTATAGCTGAGTTTTCTTGCATAACAAAGTGCCTCTGGGATTCACTCACATGGACATTAAAAGGTGCCCTATTCATTCACAGCCAAAATAGAATTATTCAGCTTTTGCTTCAGTGTTCTTTTTTATCAAAACTCCTCTTGTAAATGCATCTTAGCCTGATAAAAGAGGTATTTTGCCAGGGCAGCCTATGATAGTCAACCCATCTCCCATAATATCACAGCCATAAAAACACCTCCTGTGTCTTCAGCTCTGGAGCCATCCTACTTAGAGAGGCATCTCTATAACTATCCATCCTATAGATTAACTAATGGTCTCAAAGGTGCCACTCTATCCTGCCTTCTGCCTGAATTCAGACTGACACAGCTAACTACCTCTCTCTACGTTTTAATTAAGTAGAGTAATTAAACACTGGCATATAAGGAGGCTTGTAGAATCTCCATCACTAGAGGTTTCTAAGAGCAAGTTAGACAAATTTTGTCACGGATATATTTAAGAGTTGAGCCTGTCTTGGGCTGCAGAGGAGGATGGACGGCATTATCTCTGAAGACATCTTCCACTCTTATCCTATGACTTAATTGCTCTTTCCAGTAGTACAGGAACTTCCCAGAAATTGATAAACTTCCAGGACTGGTCGGTGACCCCAAGACAATGGTTTTCTTTCTTTCCATCGTCATCTACTTTCAATATTAATTCTGTTACCTATGAACTCTCTTTTGAGCTTCTTCCTAGATTAGAGTGCAGCTAAGTTCACTTTCATGCAGAACAAACTCAGTCAAGATTGATTTTTTTTTTTCTGCTTTGTTTCTGTGTCTAGTAAAATAACAGCCTCCTTTGTGTCCAGGGGAACTAAGGGCCATGTTAGGGATAAAATGTGAATTTAAGTAGTCGTGGGTTGAATGCAGTACTGTGCTGGGACAAATCTGTTTCACAATTGAGTCTCAGGCTTAAGAATTCATCTTAGCTGAGAAATGCCTTTGGAAATTGTACATTTTTTTTTCTCGCACATGTTCAGCATAGTAGAATTGATTGTTAGTCATGAACAGACTTGTGTATAAACGTACAATCCCATGCATCATACCTCTGTTTGCCGAGATCACATAGGGAACACGATGATGGAAAATGAAGGAGAAAATGTCCATTCCCACAGTCACCTAAAATGTGGAGGGGACCTTTCCTCTACTGAAGACAACTTTTTTGATAACTTGATAACTTCAGGCTTACAATTCAACCATTCTGATGGGAAGCAATACCAAATCTGTGCGGCACAAGTCGTGCGGGGCAATTTGTTCCAGTAGATACATTGGTTGGTTACTCTCCGTCTGTCTTTACCTATTTTGTATGGGCAAGATCTGTCTCCCGCCATCGTGCTATCTGAGTGCCATTGAGGTCCTGGCCCTTTGTGATCCTGAGACCCCCCGCAAAACACTGTTTATCAGAGTTATTCACCTCCTGCTTGAATTGTAATTTGGTTTAATTCTACTGCCCACTTAAATTCCCCCTCTCTCTGCAGCTGAGTGTGGTTGTAGTGTGGTAGACATGATGGTCCAAGAAATGTATGATGGGCAAGGTTTCATTTGGCAACATCTTTTATTGGACCAGTGACTCAGAGCTGAAAGAGGGCCCTTTGGGCCTACAAGCTTGTCCAACAGCTCTTCCAACTATGCAATTGGCCCAATAAAAGACATCACACACAACCTTGCATTGGCATATTCTTTTTTTTCAGTTCTTCACATCATGTTACTTGGTAGGGAGTTGGAGGACAATACAGTTCCCTCAAAAGGGACATTTGGCTGAAGATCCCTCAACAAGTGATGTTATTCTGTCCTTGTCAGCCAGATGCTTTAATATTTCCAGCTACTTGCTTTTTGAATTATGGCACTTCTCTGAACATTGGCTGTGGAAAAGGCACTCAGATCGGCTTCCTGCAGGTATTCCAAGACAGAGTTGCTGCCTTCAGTGGCAAAAAAAATGTGTTTTCTATTAGCTTTTCAGGGCCCAGGAATACAAAGCATAACACTGAGGGGGAAAGCTGTTCATTAAATATCATTTACATCTGTGCAAAACGCATGAAAAATAAAAAGGTTGCATGTCTTTCACTGACAGCCCTGTTTGGCCTGCAGATTTCTTGCTACAACTAGTGATGCATTAGATGGAAAGGTGGTCAGGCTTGTCTCTACCCAGGCTGAATTTTCTTTTGTGATTTTACTGTACACTGAGCATATTTGATGTGGAAGATGACTAACTCCATAAATGTGGAATCCTCTAGCAGCATTCTTCATTTGTAGGATGGGGAACCATTCTTTTTTAAGTCCCTAACCTTTCATAGTCGGATAAAGCACCATTTCTTTTTAGCTTACAGGCAGGAACAATTGCATTTCATAGCCTGCCTTGCACAATTATTAGTGTAGATGGGGCAGCCCGCCTCTCTATACCCGGCATGTGTAATAGTGAAGGATGACTGTGACTGTAGCCTAGATTGTTTTCTTCCTGTATCTTAACTCACCAAGTGCAATGCACTACAGCTCAGTAGTTTTAATAGTCAATGCCTTACTGCATCCAGTTTTCAATCCCCACCAGATGTTCATTATATTGCCTTGATAGATAATATATCAGATGAGGTTCATTTATGATGGGTTTATTGTAAGACTAGTCAGCCCCAAATGCTAGAGCTCTAACGAGGGAAATTAAGGTCCTCCCGCAATCTTGTTTCTTCATCTCACTGTTAAGATGAGAGGATGGGCTGCAGCAACTCAACAGTGATTTCTCTCTGAACTTAAACATCGGTACTTGTCAACGTGGTGATGCTGGGAAAAAAAGATGGGCACGGCTGTAAGAAAAATATGGATGGAGGGAGAGAAGAATAGCAGATATACAGGAGTAATTTGTCAGATGCAAAAATCAAAATGACTTTTCAAGGAATTTATGCCCATTCAAACAAGGAGCTAGTAAGAGATTGGAACCTAGCCCAGCATACAAATTAAATAACCAAATCACAATCCACAGAGACCTTCCAAGAGTGTATTAACCTCTGCAGTACCAAACGTTGTGCACTGCACATTTTTCAGAGCCTGATTCCTATGCACCCCAAACATCCAGTAAAGTGAATAATAGCTGTGCGTGGTGAAAGGAATACAGGGTTAGGCCTTTTATAATAACCCATTTTCATGCTCCAAAGCAATACAATAGCATACCATTTATAATGCTGGTATTCATCCTGAAGTATTTCACAAGCTTTAGCACATGATTTCTCTACAGACCAAGGGCTGCATGTGGTACAGTACTGGTTATCTCCTAGACGGTACGGAGGTCCCTGATCAACCCTGGCGGGGAACAGGCATTAAGGCTAGTCAATATTACTCCATGTTTTGGAGACTGAGCTCTTTGCTCCTAACCAAGAGAAACAATGGATACCTGCCACTCACAAGCCAAAAAGCAAAAAAAAAGAGAGCTGAAGGTATATACTATAACAGTGTAGTTAAATGATTAACTTCAGGTGGAGTTCATGGTACTAAACACATCTTTGGATCAAGCCCTGTGCAAAGAACACTCCACCCATCATTGCAATGATGGCAGGTGAGTAAGGAAATATAGTGATTGCTTAACAGTAGGCATACCCATGGTGATTTAAAAGAGGAAGTAAAAAATGCCATCTCCATCTAGCACTTCAGTGGGATTTAGGTGGGTGGAATAAAATTACCCAAGATGCAATAATGTCAAAGCACTGAAGTGGATCCCTCCTGTGGTTTGAGCATCTATCCCAACAGGTTCCTCGGTAGGCTAAATAGCAGATGATTTACACATCCATACATGAGTTACCTTCCATTTTTCAATGCTGGTAAGCTATGGCCATTGACAAATCCACTGATTTTACCCCTAGTGGCCTATCCTGCATGCCAGGGTGCAGTCAGATCTCCAACCGCCATAAACCAGCCTAACTTCATTGAAGGCAGAGAGAGTCTAATTTATATCTGCTGAAGACCTTGTCCAGGTATCTTGAATGGATCCCAGTTATAATCCACCATGGAAAAGATGGATTTTCACAATATTTTTGGCCAGTTACAATGAAATAAATTTTGGTTTAAAGACTTTTTTTTTTAAATGTGAAACAAAATCTTATATCCCTTTAAAAAAATCAACCCAACATGTTTAGAAGACAGAATTTCATTTTGGTTTGGTTCTGGATGAAACTTCATAGAACCAGAGGAGCTGGAAATTACCATAATTGATCAGGTCCAGCTATCTGGTGTCCTTCCTTGGAGGATGGTTGGCCTCAGACACACCCGAGGGAAGATCCAAACAAGCCCATATGTGGTAGCTGTCAGATAATCTTGCTCCCTCCATCAAGCTCTCAACCTAACCTTGAAGAGTAGGAGAATGGCTCAAATGCTGAAGCTATATACACATCAAATCCCACTTCGAACCTCGCTAAGCTCTTGGCCTCAATCAATTCAGGTAGATTCTATTATCACCAGAATCAAATTACTCATTACCCAAAGATCATATACTTGAACTGATTGCATGATGGGCCAGGTTCTTCATCGATGAAGCTCCAGTGAAGTCAGCAAACGTGCACTTTATCTAACCACTTATCCGAGTGCAATAGAAAAAAAAATGCTAAATTGGGCTGGTAGCAAACTGCAGACTAATGGAAAAGTAGAACCTGTAGCTCTTTAATTTCTGATACACTGTTTCCTAGTAATCAGTGGCCTCGTCTGATAGGAACTGGCACAAACACTCAGAATTCAATGGACCAAAAGGACCTGTTTTTCTTCTGTGTCTTAATTGAATCAACTGTTTGAGGGATTTTTTTGCCAAATACTTTACAAAATATTATCAGATTTTTCTTTTGGGTTTGGAAAATGTAAGGACAATTCAAGTGAATCATAAAGGGGCAAACAGAAAGCATGTGTGTTGCTGGAGGCTTTGCAGTCATAAACAGAAACAATGAGGAAAGTGTGCTGATTGTTGTGGGCATTTCCCTGTCACAACGGAATGCCCTTTCTAAGGGAAAATATGGTAATGTCAGTTTGGGCCCAATGAAGGACAGAGCTGGAATGGTGATACAATGAACAGCATGAAGAACAGTGAGGAGCGGCTGTTAGAAGTCTTCAGAAACTTTGATAAATCATCCCCTTCGACAAACACCAGATGTCTGTATTATTGTCAGAACTTCTTGGGTCTACAGCATCGGGCTGGGAAACTAACTAGGACACATGCTCTGAAGAGAGTTTTTCAGGATCTGTATTTTATTTTCCATGAATACTTTAAAAGAAAACAGCAAGATAATAATATTTGATCAAAGTTTTAGGGGAGGGAGGAGAGGGAGTTGATCAAAACTGATGACTACCTGCTTACTGTATATCACAGATCCTGGAAACAAGAGGAGGTTGCCACATGGGAGCAGAGCTGAGAATTTCCCTTGGATCCATTCTCATTTTGGATGGGGAGAGCATGTTGGTTGACACTCACCATTGCTCTAAGGCAGTGATTGTCAACCAGGGTGCTGGGGCACCCTGGGGTATGTCCAGATCCTTTGAAGTGTGCTGCAAGTTGTCAGGAGAAGAGCAGATAAGCCAGGCTCAGACTTGTCCCTCCCCACCTCTACTGCCCTGCCCCTGTGTAAGAAGGTAAGCACTGTGTGCAGAGTGCTATCCGGTCAGCTAGTTGATCTTCCACTTGGCTTTATTACTCCCCCGTTGTTTCATTTCTCTCCTGCCATGCCTTGTTGTATTTATTGGAGACAAAGGGGAAAATGTGCTCCCAGTGGAGAATTCCTCCCAACTGTTCCTTTCCCAGGGCTCCTCCTCCTCTTCACCCTGGTCCATCACTCACTCATGATGGTTACCACCTTTGGTCTTCAGTGTTCACGCTCTCTGTCTTCTTTCTTCCTGGCCTGAGGATTTTCCCCAGCTTGGCCTGGCCCTAGTCCGGTGAGAATCCCCAAAATACAAATTCTGTAACTCAAATCCACCACTCAGTATTTTCCTAGACTACTTCAGTGACTCCCACATCACAACTCAAAATGGGCCCTCTGGCCACTGGGTTCCTCGGGCCTTTATCCTGGTCCAAGGTCCTCACCCTCTCAAGTCCACCTGTGGAGCTGGGGATTGCCCCACCACGTCCTCTGAATAGCCCCTGTACTACCAGGGCTCTGTTAATTCACTCCTCACTCTTTGTATTAAGCAGGGCTTGTCTCTCCCCAAGCCTTTCCAGTGTCAGCCCAGTATGGCTCAGACTAGTTAACCCCCTCAATTGTACAAAATTCAGTCCTTACATAACCAAATCAGCAATCCTCCAGAGACATGGAATATTACTATTAAAGGTCTGATGGAGAGGCTAGCATGCCCCCACTCCAAGTCCCTCTCTGTCATGGGATTCTTCTTCTTTTGTCCTGGGACAGAGTCACACCTTAGACACCAGGGTTGAAATGGAGCAGTTGTGTTCCTCTAATGATCTGAGCCACCTTCTTACCACTAGGATGTCTCTCTGGCAGCTGCAGCACGTGCCTCTGGACTTTTAGATCTGATCTGCACCTCCATGCAGACTCTCCCAGGTAAGTCCCCAGAGTCCTTCCCCTTTCCCAGGGGAGCGACCAGTCCTATTATAAGGGGGAGCTGTACAGAGCTGGTGTAGACACGTTCCTTGCATGTCCATTCAGCATTGCTCCATCTGTCCAAAGAAAGTGGTTCCCTACCTCTCAGGGTCGTTGTGAGGCTGAATACATCAGGGATTGTGAGGTTCTTAAAATATCACAATAAGTACCTGGCAGAAAAGGTTCTTTGGGTAAATCTGATATCGTTTATTAGACCAAAAAAAAATAGTTGGCAAAATTCTTCTTTGCAAGCTTTCAGGTATAAATACCCTCCCTTTATGTTCTTAGACCAACACAGCTACAACCTATACCCTAGAAACAATGAGCAGCTGAGATTTAGATGGTCTTCAGCACTTCTTTTCCTTCCTTAAAAGCAGTGGTATGTGATAAGAAATAATGAAGAAAACCCTATTTGACCGGAGAACTGGTTTTGGGCCCCACAAGGGATGTGATATGAGGCCCCTGATTTCAAGGGAACTAGAGATATAGCGGAGAATCTTGGCTTTCATGATAGGCAAAAGGTAGATTTCTGTGATGCAAGTAACTTTTGAAAATTACACTGGCCCACTTAGATTTGTGGTATTTCCCATTCCTCATCTCATTTGCCCTCCTCCAACCCTATGGCTTTCCTTCGACTAGTAGTATAGTGGTACAATGCTGGTAGAAAGAAATTGGTCACATTTAGTTGGCCAGAGAGAGGCAAACTACATAGTTTTGCCAGATCAAACTATATCGTTATTGTTTGGCCCAAAACTCTTAAGGCCATGTCTCAACAAACCCTAAAAATGATATAGTTTGGGTACAGTCGTAACAAAACTTTGGAAAAATTTATAATTTCTATCTGCTTCAAAACTGCTGGCTTTATTTATATCAATATGTTACTCCCTATCACTGGACTAAATCTGATCCTTTCAATGTGTTCAGACAAAATATGAGTGTTTATAAAAAGGGACCATGGGGCCTCTTTTAAAAAGATGCATATTAAGAGACTAGATCTTTTAAAAACAATATTTTTCCATACACTTACCCAAAACAAATGCACTGACAGTCCTTTAAATAACTGATTGCAGAGTGCCTTTGTTAAAATAATAATCTTCCAATGCACCACAGGGTAAAGCATAATAAAGAAGTGACCTGAGAAGCAAAGATGTGATTTCTTAAATGAATTCCAGCATCTATTATTTCTTCTTCTGTTTTATAGATGGGTTGGGTAGATTTCTCAGTGGGACTGTAACCTCCCATCATATTGCGTGTTAACAGCCACATATCCTTTGCCATTATGATTATTTTTGTGAAGCTGATGCAAAACATGGATAAAATGTTTATGATTTTTTAAAAAATCAACCTTTAATTTGGAATCTAGGAAAAAAATCACTCAAAAATCAAAATTTAGAGAATGTCTCTATATATTAGATAGCATAGATGTAAAGCAAAGCTTCACATTATAGAAGATAGCTACAGTGGCTGAGTTGATTATTTTATGGCATGGGGAGATGGATGCAAGATATGCATTAAAATCCTGAGTTCTTCCAGGCCAGCCCTGATAACCAAATTCGGGCGCTCCAAGGTTGGCTTGGCAGACTTGATGCCATGTCATACATGTCAACACCTTATGCTGCAGTGTCAATTATCTCATCCTAATACCATGATGAATGTCATCACCTCACACTTAAGGTCTGGGTGCAGTGAGATGGGGTGAGACAGGTACACAGGTATGTATGTGGGAGGATCCATGGTAACTTCAAGGTCTTGTGTACATTATGATGTAACGTCATCCGAGGATCTCAGGGGAAATAGCAGCAACGCACAGAGCAACGTTTCTTGGCTGAATCAGCCCAGCACAGAGAATAAGGTCAATTTGCATTGAGGGCCTATTTGAAGAAGAATACCCAAATGATTTTTCATGTTCTGACTTCACCCAGCAAAATCCTAGGCAACAAGGTACACACTGGAACAAACATTTGGAGTGCAGAATAATGCCGTGTTTGCTAGAGACTACAAGGGGAATTTTAGGACTATAGCCTGTAACCAACCATGTATCAAGCTACCGGTAATGCCTTCATGAAAAAGCAATAGAATTCCTAATGACCAAAAGCAATCAGTACTTCTGTTTTTATGTCTCCTCCTGAAGACAGCACAGTGCAGTTGAGGTTTCTTATGATGCGCACAATGAATTCAAACACATTTTTGCAATGTACTGTATCAAAGATGTGCTCTCTCTCTTCAGTACGCAGCTAGGCCAGCTGAGACCTAGAAGCCCAGTGATTCCCTTTGCTCTGTGCGAGAGAGGTTAATCTAGCCCAACATGCCACTACTGCACATCATGTGCTACTAATGACCCAGAAGGTTTTTATGATTTGCTTATGTTTTGATGCATGTCATCGGTGTGTGTTGAACGTTGAGGGGAAGAAGAACGGGGAATGACAATTGTGTGGCAATTGCTGGACATTGCACGCTGCACTTTCCCACTGCGGGACTTCCTCCGTGCTAAACATTTTGAAAGAGTGCCAACAAGATGCCAAAAAGCAAAAGCACCCGTGGTGAAACTAATGCTACCATATGATATCGGTAGGTCTTCACGTTAAAAAATGTGGACAACTGACATGCACTAAAGTTCCAGAAAAAAAACCGAAAGAAGTGGGGGCTAGGAGATAAGTCAGTCTAAAATGCCAACTAGATAAAGGTGCACCTTGCAGTCCCTGTACATGGCTAAAATGAACCGGCATAGTGGGTCTTATTATATGCCTGTAGACAGACGTACAGATGAAACGCAATTTCATTTAACCCTTTGCATTGGCATTCTCGCTGCAGTCAACAACATGAAAGAAGGCTAAGAAAAGATCTAGGAGGTTTCATTGCTCAAACCAATTGAGGGTTCAAGAGAGATTCTGCTGTGGCCTACACAGCTAGAGAGTTGGCATGAGGTTGGAGGCATGAAAGCAATAAATATCATATCCTATATTTAAAGCAAATGCAGTAATTCAGTGATTACTGGTGTGTGCCTTGAAGGACCTGTTCGAGAATAACCCAGAGTGGATTAAGAAAAGGCAGATAAAGTTGTGGGTTGAAGTATATTCTATGTTTTTATGGCTATATAAGAGTATATCCCATGCTTTTTATAGAAAAAAGGGAAAGGGTTTTTTGTTCGGTTGCTTTTTTTTGATGGGCGGGGGGATTGTTTAAGCCACCAGGTAACTTGCCTATAGTGGAACAGGAGCTTGTTGTCTTTCTAACTGAAGTATCTACCTAGACTTTTTTGGCAAGGAGCAGCCAAAAGAATTAGTTGACCGCTATATCTATATAAGATAATATCCAAGTGGGTTATTCACTGGGGCTTCCATATGTTTTCATCTGTGCGTTGTCTCAGTAGGCAAACTCTTTTGTTCATTTTCTCTCTTTTTAACTTTTTTTTGTGTAGGCTTTCTTTGATGCCTCAGTAAGCAAAGGGCCCAATCAGTGTTCATCTGCTTTCTTTGTGTTTCATCGTATTGAGCCGCAGATCCACCTTCTGTTCATTGGCATTGTCTGCACATCCTCTGAGAGCAAAATGCCTTATCTGCTTTTATTATCATATCACAGTGGCAAAAGGGCTGAGGGAACTGGAGAAGAATTTAATTTTCCTGCTCTCTCTTACGCTCGCACGGACGTAGTGTCATTATCAGGTGGCACAGTGCTTTTGGCTAGCTGATGGTACCATTTATGCTGTTCTCTGGATCTCCAGTCACAGATCTCCACACTGGGATACAAGTCCCAAAACACTGATCTTATGCAGCCAGATTTTTCTCATCTGCCACAGGTTGGAGTCACAATGGTATAATATCCTCAACTGGGATCATATTTACAAACAGGCTCAACTCCCCACAGCCCCCCTGGTGCCGCTTTTATTATAGACTTTTGGGGAAAAACTAAGAACTTCTCCTAGCACTTCTCAGAAAAAATGCTGGTGGCTCGCATGGCTCCCATCTTGCAGAAGGTTATACCAGTTACTTTCGCTCTGGATGCAGCACTTGTGACCAAGTGCTGGTGCTCGCTATGTATATTGAAGCTGGGTACCAGTGCAAAGAGATCACAGGAGCTGCTTTCATCAATTTATCAGCAGTCTATGA
>NW_005842251.1:1263140-1265667 GCF_000455745.1 Alligator sinensis
CTGCTGAAAGCGTCAAGGGTCATCAGGTGCCAGCAGACCCTCCACCTCTTATCAACGCTCCTGTCTAAGCAGCAATATCGTGTCCATCTAGGGAACACTGTCAGCAGAACCCAGCTACTAAATACCGGTCTCCCACAAGGACCAGTCCTTGCACCAACACTTTTTAATGCCTACATAAGTGATCTTCCTGTCACCACAAACCAGAAATTCAGCTATGCCGATGACCTGGCGCTTGCTACTCAAAGAAAGACCCGGGCTGAAGTCTAAACAGATCTTTGCAAAGACCTCAAGTTACTTGAAGATTATTTCACGTGATGGAGGCTCCACTTAAATTCAAGGAAAACTGTCGTCACGTCATTTCATCTAGACAACGCCCATGCCGACCAGAAACTCACCATCACTCCATGTGGAGAAGAGGTTAAGTGTGAGAAGATCCCAAAATTCCTTGGTGTAACTCTCAATCGGAGCCTCCCCTTTCGTGAACATCTACAGATTGTGGCTAAAAAGCAAAAGCACGAGTTAACCATCTGCATAAACTGGCTGGAGCAACATGGGGAGCAAATTCAACCATGCTTCAAACGTCCACTCTAGCTCTTGTTTTCTGCAGCAGGATATTGCTCCCCAGTCTGGAACAAAAGAACCAAGATTGTTGATATACAATTAAATGCAGGTTTGTGATTTATGTCAGGAATGCTAAAAAGTACACCACTGCCATGGCTTCCAGTCCTAGTGAACATTGCTCCCCCACAGCTCCACCACCATGCTACATGTGTGAGGGAATATCATAAGGCCATCGGTAACACAAACCTCCCAATCAACAAGGACATCACGACATCACCATTGGATAGGCTCAGATGTAGAAAACCCTTCTGGAAATATGCCAAGAAGCTCTACGATGATAACAAGAGAGAGAAGCCTGGGCAAATACCAACCTGCCGCAGAAATATATCATCAGCGACCCTACAATCCCCCAGCCAGGATTTGACCTATTGAGAAAGATTTGGTCCTCCATGAATCACATCCAGACCCTTGATAGAAAATGTGGACACCTACTTCATAAATGGAAAATCAAAGAGAGTCTGGGTTGTGACTGGTGTGATTTTTCAAACTCTGCAACATGTTGCAGCTACCCCTGAAGCAGCCGGATGGTTATCAAATTTAGATATTAATCTATGAGTGTTGTAATCCTAAAATGTCATATGAGAGAGAGATCATAAAATCACAGAAAATGAGGGTTGGAAGGGAGCTCAGGAGGTCACGTCTAGTCCAACCCTCTGCTCAGAGCAGGACCAGCCCCAACTACATCATCCCAGCCAAGGCTTTGTCCACCCGGATCTTAAACACCTCCAAGGATGGAGACTCCACCACCTCTCTGGGTGACTTGTTTCAGTGCTTTACTACCCTCCTGGTGAGAGAGACTTTCCTAACGTCCAACCTAAACTTCCCTTGCTGCAACTTGAGCTCATTGCTCCTTGTTCTGTCATCTGCCACCACTGAGAACAGTCCAGCTCCATCCTCTTTGTAACCCCCCTGCAGGGAGTTGAAGGCTGCTATTAAATCCCCCCTTGGTCTTCCCTTCTCCAGACTAAATCAGCCCAGTTCCCTCAGCCTCTCCTCAGAAGTCATGTCCCCCAGCCCCTGAGCCATTTTCGTTATAGCCCAATTTTCCACCAAGCTCAACCCAATGTGCAAATTCTGGGCTCTTTGCTGCTGGTGCTGTGTCCTTTGGACTGTGGAAGCCATAAATCCCAGAGCAAAACATTTCTAATTCCCAAGAAGAAGTGAATCTAGGGGAATGGCTGAGGGCGAATCCATTCAGACACTCCCCACAGAACTTTCTGTGCCATGTGCGTATCTCCGTTTCCTACCATTTGAACTTTATGAATGCAAATCAACTGCCCTTGTTCTTTCTCCTCCTTTTCTCCTCACTTTATCCTGTCAGCACTGCATATATCAAACTAGAGCTCTGGGTTTTAACTAGGCTTTACTGTTTCATTCTGCTTCATGAATTTTTCAGTGTTTACACTTATGCTTAATATAATAAGATTGATAGTGCAGCTGCCTGATAGATTCTCATCCAGGCTCCTCAGCTAGAGATGTTTGTTCTTTTTCCCTAATTTTCTGTAATATCTGAAAGTTCATTTTCACCTTTACATCCTTCTTCTGTTTTCATATATCCATCTTATGAAATAATATGTTCAAGAACAACATTTACCCAGTGGATTGATTTGATTAGGACTCTGCATGATGTCTAAATTGTTACAGCCAGTTAGTTTCACTCTTTGCCATAGATAAGATGCAAGCTATGAGAATCAAGTTGACCTAGCTAGGCATGGGATATAGCTTGGAATTGCTCAGTTAGTAGTCCTAATCAGATGCCTGTATCACAGGGCATGTCTACACATGCATTTACTGTGCAGTAACTTATAGATTCATAGATGTTAGGGTCGGAAGGGACCTCAATAGATCATCGATTCCGACCCCCTGCATAGGCAGGAAAAAGTGCTGGGTCGAGATGAGCACAGGC
>NW_005842251.1:1265866-1276119 GCF_000455745.1 Alligator sinensis
CCTTCTGTGCCCCCGTGATGAACTTATAGGCAGCCACAAGGTCACCTCTCAACCTTCTCTTGCGGAGGCTGAAGAGGTCCAGGTGCCCCAGTCTCTCCTCATAGGGCTTGGCCTGCAAGCCCTTAACCATATGAGTGGTCCTTCTCTGGACCCTCTCCAAGTTATCCACATCCCTCTTGAAGTGCGGCGCCCAAAATTGCATGCAGTACTCCAACTGCAGTCTGACCAGCGCCCGATAGAGGGGAAGTATCACCTCCTTGGATCTGTTCATCAGGCATCTGCTGATGCACGATAAGGTGCCATTAGCTTTCCAGATGACTTCGTCACATTGACGACTCGTGTTCATCTTGGAGTCCACTAGGACTTGGTGCACAGTAAGCAGTTTTTAGGTCAGTGTCTACACATGCAGCTGTTAAAGCACAGTAACATTTTGTGTGGAGTGACTTGGGGTTAAAATTAAGGGGATATAACTTTTTTGCTTTGTGTAGACTGACTTGGGACTAAAGTTACACTGACTTGGGGCAGTGTAACTGCGCAGTAACACATCTACATGTGCATTATTGCACAGTAACTAATCAAATGTAAATTTGATTCCTGCATCATGCGGGTACACCTAAGTCAGTGTAAGTCACCCTAGTTACTGTACAGTACAGGTATGCACATGTAGATGTGCACCTGTACTGCATGATAATTTTTTGTGGCTGTGCAGTAACCTAAATTACTGAGCAGTAAATACACACGTGTAGACGTGCCCCCATTCTTCCAGTGTGGGTGGGGTGGTGATGATGTTTGTCCACTCAAAGTCCCTGCAACTTTCACTTGAAAGCAAGAGAGTTTCCAAAGAGAGGTAATCTGGAGATATACCAAATAAGTAAGCAATTTATGACCAGGCAGATTGGATGCCTCTTTGCTTCTACCTCCATGATGCAAGAGTGAATGAAAATGACTGGCAGCGATATTTAAAACAACAAATAAAAGGGAGCCATTCTTTCATGTGGCATGTGCTGACTGCTGCCAGGGGAAATCAATGAGACAAATGGTTTAGTGGGATTAAAAAGAAGAGCAGGATGTTTGCATAATCAAGACCCAGCATAAGAAGCAGGCAGGATGTTAGGTGCAGTGTTCCAGGACACACAACAGCCCTCAAGTTTCTGGGGAGATGAAGGGGTTTTGTTGAGGCTGTAATGAAACATCTAATTTAGGGAAAATGAGCAGAGGTAAACATAGGCCAAATAGGAAAACGCGCTCAATTAGATTGCACAAAACATCGATGATTTCAGCTGAAACGGATAGGAGCCTCTTGTTTTGAATTATTTTTAAACCAGACAAAATTCTGCTCAGTATATAATTGAGTATAATTTTCCATTGTGATCAAGATAGGTCATCCAGATGATGTAATTAGAAGTCTTCCAGCTCTTGGTTCTGGGATTGCAAACCAGTCAGGAGTTGTCATGCTTAATATAGCCACTGCCATGGCAACAAAATCAATTTATGTCATAATCACTGCTGAAATATCCTTGATGACCCAGACCTGGATTCAGCAATGTACTTAACTACATTGGAAGTCTCATTTACTTCAGTATAACTACTCATTTGCTTAAAGGGAGGAACATGCTAAAGTGAAATGCAGAGCTGAAGGCCTAAGTATTATCAAGTTTCAGGTGGCAACATTTTCAAAGCTCCCCACTTTTTTTTCTGAAGGCCAGACTTTACTGTGAAGTTTGCTAATTAGAGAGGCACAGATGGAGTATCTGGACTTGGGATCTGTTCAATCATTTGTGCTTCAAACTGAACTCAGCTTCTTCTCACCAACAACACACCTGCTGCACACACAGGCATCTAATCTTGAATTTGTGGTTTTAATTTTCTAGGACCGAAAAGCCTGGTTTGTGGTAATTTTTCCCTATAAAAATATATATTTTTGAATGAAACGGCAACTTTTTTCTAAAGGCTTTAATTTAGAGTGGCTTTTAAGTGTTAATTTTTCTTAACGCCATCTGAGCCTTAAACGCTTTCCAGGAGAGGACATGTAGAGATGTAGATGTCACAGCAGTAAAGAACTTCTGGAAAATCGATGTAAAGTACGATTTTTGCTCACCAAAGTAGATATTTGGAGATGCCGAAAAAAAAAAAGTGCAAATATTTCTTGAACCTGCAAAACCATACTGGGCTGCATTAGTAGAAGCATTGCCATCAGACTGAGGGCAGTGATTCTTGCCCTCTATTTGGCACTGGTGAGACCACATCTGGAGTCCTGTGTCCAGTTTTGGGTCCCCCACTGCAGAAAAGATGTGGACAAATGGGAGACAGTCCAACAGAGGGCAATGAAAATGGTTGGGGGGCTGAGAGACATGACTTGTGAGGAGAGGATGAGGGAACTGGACTTATTTAGTCTGCAGAAGAGAAGACTAAGAGGGGATTGAATAGCAGCCTTCAGCTGCATGAAGGGTGGCTTCAAAAAGGATGGAGCTAGACTCGGTGGTGGCAGGTGACAGAACAAGGAGCATTGGGCACAGTTTGCAGCATGGGAAGTTTAAGTTAGATATAATAAAAAACTTTCTCACTAGGAGGGTAGTAAAATACTGGAACAGTATTTTTTTGGCCCTTCTTTAGGCATGAGGATGCTAAAGGTCATGACACCCCCCTGATCTAAAAAAATGTTGAAGGGACTTGCATAGGGTGCCATGACATGAATCCAGTGCCTTACCCACTAACTTATGCTTGCTGTCAAGTGCTTACCTCACTACAGTACTGGAGAAATCAAATGTTTGCAAAGTGCTCTGCAATCCCTGAATAAATGTTCAGGCACACTTTTATATCCATTCAGCTGAAAAAAAACCCTCTCCTGAATAAACTGAAGCAAGCATTTAATTGAATGTAATATCTATGCATCTATTCTTGTCATCCTGGTCATGTAAAAGCTGCTAAAATATTCCTTTTAAAGACACTATCTGAGCACTGATATTTTTCTAATATGTTTGATGATAATTGAATGTGTCATCTATTATTATTAATCACACCCTTAGGTAAATGTTTTGACAACACCATTGTGGGAACAATTAAAAAAGAGTTGCAACTGTGGCACCTTCCTGTCACCACTGTTAACGATGGCATCATGGCTAATCTATTCATTTGGATCTCCAAATATTTACCATGTTGTATAGAGACTCAACAAGGGGGAAAAAGACTTAAACTATTACAGAGGAAGAACTGAGTGAGAGAAATGACTGAAAGAAGCACAGGGAAGATTTTTAAATAGATGTATTTTTACAGAAGACTTTGCCTCTTGTAGAGCCTTTTCATTTTTTTTTCTTCCCTTCAAGGTAAATTTTATTGAGTAGCGGTGGGTTCTTTTAATCCTTTCCTGCAGTACAGGTGGACCCACAAAGCTCAGCAGGTATTTCTTGGGTCCTTTTGTACTCTACAGAATCATGTTTTCTTTCAATCACATTAATAACCCTATTGAAAACTCTTGGCGCTCTGGTGTAGTGCCCGAAGACTGGAAGAAGGCCAATGTGGTGCCTATCTTCAAGAAAGGGAGGAAAGTGGATCCGGCTAACTATAGGCCCATCAGCCTGACTTCTATCCCAGGGAAGATCTTAGAAAAGTTTATCAAAGAGGCCATCCTTAATGGACTGGCCGACGCCAACTTCTTAAGGGATAGCCAGCACAGGTTTGTTGTGGGTAGGTCTTGCTTGACCAATCTCATTTCCTTCTACGACCAGGTGACCTATCACCTGGCCAAGGGAGAAGAGATTGATGTCATATATCTTGACTTCAAAAAAGCCTTCGATCTGGTGTCCCATGATCGCCTCTTGGAGAAACTGGCCAATTGTCGCCTTGGGTCCTCCACGATCCACTGCCTGGAAAATTGGCTCCGGGGTCGGACCCAGAGGGTAGTAATCGATGGAAGTCACTCATCGTGGTGTCCTGTGACCAGTGGGGTCCCCCAAGGCTCTGTCCTTGGACCCATACTGTTCAACATCTTCATTAATGATGTGGACACTGGAGTCAGAAGCGGACTGGCCAAGTTCGCCGATGACACCAAACTTTGGGGCAAAGCATCCACACCAGAAGACAGGTGGGTTATCCAGGCTGACCTGGACAGGCTCAGCAAGTGGGCGGACGAGAATCTGATGATGGATGAACATGAGCCTGCAATGCGATGCAGCGGCTAGTAAAGTGACCAAAATGCTGGCTTGCATCCATAGATGCTTCTCAAGCAAATCCCGGGACGTCATTCTCCCCCTGTACTCGGCCTTAGTGAGGCCGCAGCTGGAGTATTGTGTCCAGTTTTGGGCTCCACAATTCAAAAAGGATGTGGAGAAGCTTGAGAGAGTCCAGAGAAGAGCCACGCACATGATCAGAGGTCAGGGAAGCAGACCCTACGATGACAGGCTGAGAGCCCTGGGGCTCTTTAGCCTGGAAAAGCACAGGCTCAGGGGTGATCTGATGGCCACCTACAAGTTTATCAGGGGTGACCACCAGTATCTGGGGGAACGTTTGTTCACCAGAGCGCCCCAAGGGATGACGAGGTCGAATGGTCACAAACTACTTCAAGATTGTTTCAGGCTGGACATAAGGAAGAACTTCTTTACTGTCCGAGCCCCCAAGGTCTGGAACAGCCTGCCACCGGAGGTGGTTCAAGCGCCTTCATTGAACACCTTCAAGATGAAACTGGATGCTTATCCTGCTGGGATCCTATGACCCCAGCTGACTTCCTGCCCTTTGGGCGGGGGGCTGGACTCAATGATCTTCCGAGGTCCCTTCCAGCCCTGATGTCTATGAAATCTATGAAGTAATTGGGACTATTCACAGGAGCGAAGCTTAAGCTGCTATGTTTGCATGGCCAGTCTGATCAGTGACCCCCAAACAATAGTCCGTGAACTACCCAGTGATCCATAAGACAACGGTTAGTGATCCATTAAGTACATTAGTTTTCAGGCCTTTATAATCAAAAGTTTGAGGGTGAAGGATGCATCGTAGCCCAGGAGAAGTCTTGAAAACTGATAGTGGTCAATTGGTCCAAAAGGTTTGGAAACCACTGAGGTTGACATGGAGCTAGTCAGAAACCCTTTCCCTGTCCTAAATCAGGAAGAAAAATCAAAATCTTGACTTTTCATGACCTGACCATTAAAAGAGTCAGCTTGAGCAAAATATTTTGTTAAAATTTCTGAAATACTCCATTTCAACACTAACCTTATTTTTTTAAAGTAAAAAAAGGTTTAAATTTCAAACCAAACTTATTTCAGTACAAAACAATGGAAATTTTCATTTAGAAAATGTTGAAATATAGCATTTCAACACTTTCTGATTCCTCTGCCCTGAAAAAAAAAGTTCTTTTAAATGAGAAGTAAATCTTACCTGATCCTTTCCTAAGGGCTCTTCCTATGAAATCTATCAAAATGCACTGATGTACTGACCCAACCTTTGAATTTATTTATGCACTGCTTACCAAAATGAAGTTGTGATTTGGATCTCTAGACACGGCTATAGTAAATATTAAGCACTGACAATGATAAGTAACCTCTGTGAATGCTGTCTGACCAGCACTTTTATTGGGTACTAGAGTACATTAGTATACAGTTCAAAGACCCAGCAGAGTTTTCCAATTTTTCACCGCCGCACAAAAATCCCTGCTAAGGCAACTGGGATCCTCCTACTTTCAGATCACACCTCCACTGTGGGCATCAGCACATGGCTGGGGGTGGTGGGGGGTCTGCAAAGCTGTGAAAGGAGGTTTCCTGCAGGTTGCTGCACTCCTGCTCAGCTATCACATGGCATTGCTCTGCAGTGACTGCTCTTCAATCAATCCCCAGCTGTCCAGCTTCCTTCCAAGAGGGGTCTTCAATCAAGCTTTGTCTTTTTACAGATGGCTCAAATTTTATTTATGGACTTCACTGACAGGCTAGTTTTACTGACCGCCCATCAATTTACAGACAATTGGCAATCCCTGATTAGGATGAAAATGTTTCCCAGCTGTCTTCTGGGATGGGTGAGCAAAAGCTTTCCCCTTTTTGCATCACGTCTTGGCGTAATTCCCACCATCTTTTCCTTTTGTTTCACTTTTTCTTCCTTTTATGCCTTTGTTGCTCTGCCCTTGCTTATTTTTTGTCTCAGTTTCTAGTCTTTCCTGCAAGTTCCTACTCACGCAGGCTACAAGCTTCTTGGGATCAGATTGCTTATTGGCTGCTATAAGAGATTGCATGTCTACATGCTCTGCCGGCTAAGCAGAGCCATTAAGGTCTCTGGATTGTTTACCCCGCAGCCTTGTACCTGTGAGATCCCTACAGGTTGTTCCTTTAGAGGAACAGAGACAAAAGATGCATAATTTTCCAGAAGCCACCTACTACTTTCCCTGAATTGGTAGTATGGCTACATCAGCACTCCAACCCCGCTACAGTATTGATGGGGCATGTTGTATTGTATATGGACAGGAAGTGGGTTATGAAATTCTCTCCACTGTTTTCTGTCCTACATCTTGGTCTAATACGAGATACTTTTTGAAGTGGAAGCAAGCTAAATTAATACACACTACTGAACCCAACTTAGAGACTGTTTACATGAGCAGGTTTTTGATTTTCCTGAGTTATGCTCAAAGTCCTCAGTCTGTTTCTACAAGATATACAACATCTCAGACCCAGTGGGTGCATCTACACATGCAATTAGTGTGCCTCCATCAACTCTAGTGCAGTTCGCACTGGAGTCAGCTGCTCCTTGGGTGCAGCATCTTCACGTGAAGCAGTTTGAGCCAGGGTGGAGTAGCTCCAGGGCGATAGCAGACTCAATGGGTCAGCCCTGGACTCCAGGTGGCCAAGGGACTGGCTGGGGCACAAGAGTGCCCAAGGTGTGGAGCTGTGTGGTTGACCCCTGAGCCTGATGCCAGCCGGGGGTTGCTCTATCCCAACTCAAACGGCTGCAGTCGCTGTCACCATCCTCACATGCTTTCTGCAAAGTAAATGACTTTGCTGTACAGTGGAGTTAATTAAATTACTGCACCCTAATACAGCTGCACGTGCAGACCAGCGTTTCTCAATCCATGGCTTGCGACCCAAAAGTGGGTCACAAGACTATATGAAAGGATCACCAACAAATATTAAAAATGGATTCTCCTTTAAAGGAGAAAAACATGGGAAACTGCAGCTTTTCCCTTGCAAGCTGGCAGAGTTCCAGTCTCCAAGGGGCTGCTTGGGGCCCTGCATGCCTCACACCCACACACCCACCCCCTACCCACGCATTGAGGGGGCTGTGGTCTGGGGGTGATGGGCAGCAGGTCAGGAGTGAGGGGGCACTTGGTCAGGACCGGCCATCAATTTTTACAAATGGGTCCTGGTACAAAAAAGGTTGAGAACCACTGGTGTGGCCGGTGACCCTTCAGTGCAGAGCTAATTAGTCAACTCCACAGTAAAGCGCATGTGTAAATGCAACCAGTGTCTATTTAAGATGACCTACAACTTCAGGTTGGAGGGTTGGGGGCTCCATAACTCTACTCTTTGGGTACGCAGGATTTTCTACCATAAGAATATAAGCGGTGCCATACTGGATCAAACCAACGATCCATACTGTGCCATAGTGGATGAGACCAATGGTCCACCTAGTCCAACATCCTGTCTCTGACAGCGGCAGCAGTAGGTGCAATTGAACCAGGTATATCTAGTGTGATCTATCTTCTATTCATCCACCATTATTGTCTTAGAGTAAATAATAAATCCCCATTTATGTTCTCTTCTCCACCTAAACTGCCTCCTGCACAAGTGTTTCCTTTCATGTTAGGAGATGTTGCCTCTAGCATCTCTGTCTCACGATACAAGAACTAGGGGTGGCCAAATGCAACTAGTAAGTAGTACGTTTCAAACTAATAACAGGATGTTTTTTCACACAATGTGTAATTAAAGTGTGGAACCCATTGCCACGAGGTTGTTGAAGCTGACAGTTTAGCCAGATTCAAAAAGGGATTGGACACGTTCTTGGAGGAAAAGGGTATTAGTAGCTCCCGATAGGGTAGTAGCTTGGGTAGAAAAGGGTAGTAGCTTGATGGGTAGCTCCCATTAGTAAGCATGGGAGTGAGGGGCACGGCCTCTGAATCAGAACTTCCTGGGCCTTAAATGCCAGAAGCTGCAAGAAAGAGAGGAAGAGTGGGGTGGGAGTAGATCTGGTCATACCCATTTTACTCTCCCTTTCAGCATCTACTCTCTGCCACTGTGTGACAGGATACGAGGCAAGATAGACCTATGGTCTGACCCAGTAAATGGCAGTTCTTGTGTTTTTATGCTCCAAGGCTGGGAACAAATTCAATAAATTAAGGACTCTAACAACCTTCCTCTTCAAGGGCAAGGTACGCTTCTTTGCTTACACAGACGGACAGCAACGCGTGTAAAAAATTAAACCACCTACGCAATTTCCCACCTGGAAAAAGCATAAGAAAAACAAATGTTAGTTGTCTGATTTGGTGCCCTGGGAGATGCTCCAATACTACAGCAATAAGGGCAATATCAGAACTGTGACAGACTAGAACAGATTTAACTAAATCCATTTGGAAACCAATTTAATTTAATTGGTGCAATTTCTACCTATAGACTAGCCCTCAAATGCCAGGGTCACGGAGGTGATGATTCCCACATCTCACTTTGTCGGCTTTTTCCACTGGCAAAGGTGTCTTACAGCTACAGCATTTCTCCCACCCCTGATACCTCCCCTGTATTGTTTAGACCACACATCTTGGACAGATCCTGCGCTCAGGTTTAGCTTCTTCCCAAGCCAGCCCTTCTCCTCCCCCATCCTTTCTGCTTTCTGAGCATTTTTCTCTTTTTTTTTCTTCCTTTTCTCTCCAAAACAAAAATGACTGGGGTGTTTTCCTTTGTTGCAAATTGTAGCTAAAAGTTATAATGGCCTATTTGTGTTTCCTATACAAAGCCTTAACTATCCCCTGGGTTTGTTTCTTTTATACCGGTGCTTGCACGTTACTTGTAGCATGATCAGACCTACCCAAGCATAACTTTCCCTGCTGTTAGCATTCTGTTTGCATTATGACTCCATTTATTTGTGGAGTATAACGTGTGCCTATCCATTTGTGATTTCACTGGGAATATTAGTTGAGACCAGACTTCCAATGTTAACGATAAAAGGCATTAACAATTCAGACCTGTCAAAAAGTGCCTTTTTCTCTTCCTTTCCTTCCCCTTATCAAGTGCAGATAATAATCAAAGGCAGATGTCTCTTCCTTTCCCAGCATCCTGCTGGTAGCCCCAATTCACATCAGGCCCGATCCAAAGTCCCCTGAAGGCTTCCCGCTGACTTCAACAAGCTTTGATTCAGGCGGTGATTAAAGATTCAAAACACAACAAATGTACGCTGCTGCTATTACCTTGTATTACAGCAAATGCAAGGCACCCACAAGCTGGTTTGGGGCCCAGGTGTGTTAGGAACTGAATAGCCCGGAGGGAGTGGAAGAAGCACCGTGCCCTGCAAAACTTACAATCCAGTTATAAAAATGGGGGGATTTCACAGGAGGGTTGTAGGGGAAATTCATAAGAAAAGTTCGTGCTGTTTTTATTGCTACCATCATCCCACGCTAGGAAGGAGAAAGCAGAAAATCTGACCCATCAGCAGATTGATTAGGAGAAATCCTCAGAAATTAAGCCAAACTCTGTTGTGGATCTGGAAGGCATCTACCTGGTGGTGGGTTCGCTCACATCTTTCTACCGCCGGGCTCTTCCACCTTCCCCCGGAGCATCCTTAGCATACATAAAGGACCCTGGCGTGAACAGACAGTGGGTTTGACCCCACCTGGCACTTCCCTAATCCTCGGTTTGTGACCTGGAGAAGGGCAGCTCTGGGAACTGATGATTGGAGGTGCGTTGGTTCATAGCAGACCTAGGACCGACTGGCATCACTCATAGGAGTGTGCTTACCCATGAGAAATGAGTGTGGGGTCTTCCTCTCGGATTTTTTGTGGGCAAGGATCTGGGTCACGAAGCCCAGGTGACAGTCGCAGCTCAGAAATCAAGTGTAATATCAAAATGGACTTTCTCCTCTCTTCAGAAATAATCCCGAAGACCTGAAACGGGTTCATCTGGAGCATCGTGTAGAAACGTGTCCTGTTGCTTATGCCAGGTGAGGACTCTGAGGTTCCTGAAGTCCAAAATTGCCGTCCTTCAAACCACTGCTCAGATGTGCCCTAATCCTGGAGATGCCTAGCATCTGTAAGAACCTTGGTTTTCAACATTTAAAGTTCCTCGGGTGCCTGCATTCCT
>NW_005842251.1:1276150-1291584 GCF_000455745.1 Alligator sinensis
CATCTGGATGTTGCCTATCAGCACCTCAGTCTTAACACGGCTCAACTGCTTTGGTCTCATGTTGTGTCTCAACGGTGTCCCTCTGTCTGTCCCTCCCGAAGGACTCAGTTCGGTAGCCAGGCTCCAGAAATGCCTATGATGAACCCATCAGGTCAGGCCCCATACAAAATGCAGCTGCCACCACTTAGTTTTAAAAAGATGTCTGCTTGCGGCGGCTCTTCCCTTTTTTAACCAGTACTTTTTCTTGGGCGGGAGGCCTATATTTAATTCCCTGCTCTGCCTGATGGGATACAAAGCCACCTCTCCTGCCTCCAAGGAGGGTGCCATCAGACTGCCTTAGAGAGCCATGATAAGGCTGCGCACCCTCTCTTTGACTCAAAGACATGCCCACGTATCCCACGTGAAGTGGGGTAGCTTCAGTGGGAGGGAGATGGCTTCCCCACCCCAGAACAGCCTCTCAGGGCAGGACCCCCCCATCTTGGTTTCATTCATCATCAAGGACCCTCCCTCTTCTTCCTCATAGTGGAAACTGAACGGGGTCCCGCTGCCGCCCGTCTTTGCAAGAAAGGATGTAGCTCCACCTTTAGGAGAGACCTTCACGTAGCACTGAGCAATGCCTATGCCCTGGAGCGGCAAGGGATTTGAAATGGAGCTCTCTCCTCTAGAGTCCTCAGTGAGTTTGCTTTGAGTCTCCCCGCTGACCTTGCCGGGTTTTGGGGACCCCCCTCTGAAGCACCTAAGTCCCCCTCCATACTTTGTAGAGGGAACCTAGGGGTCTTGACTCCCCCAAGAAACCTCTATGAATCCCAAGGACCCGAAAACACTAGGCAGAGCCGCACTGAGCATCACACTGTATCAATCCGCGTGTAAATCCCCGGGGGCATTGAGTCGGTAGCTCGACATCACGCGTGTAGCTCATCACCGGTATTCTCCGATACATAGATATAGCCAACACCATCTGTTTAAAGGGAAGAATCTCAACCTTTGATTAGCGTCAACCAACACTAAAATGTTACTAAATATACTGCGCTGTGCATTTCAGAGGCTGGAGGGGGTTTTGCTAAAGAGAGACTCTGAGCTCTTTGGAAAGACTCAATCTTTTCACTTCGTGGCCCATTCCAGTTGGAATGAAATGATTTTTTTTTTCCCTCCATTTAAAGAATTAATGACATATTCTGCCCGTCTATCTAGCGAGAGCAAATAATTGGAAGAGAATTGATCTTTTGAAGTAACTCTGCCAGAGCGGTCGCCCCCCTCCCTTCCTCCCGAGTCACTACTCTGGCAGAAGGAAGGTTTATGAAGGAAATTAGATTCACCGTTTTGCATACACCAATATATTTAGCTGGTGGCTATGTGGGTCCAATTAACTCAACTAACAATATAGGTGAAATGAGGTTATTGGATTATACTTGTAGCCAATTAGAGTTGCCATGGTTGAATTACTCCCTTTTTTTAACCTTATTTAAAGTTAAGAAAACATGTTGATAGTGAAACTAGACCATTTCGTTTCTTCCCAGTGCCAGGAATAAAATGTTTCCATTGTTTTCTGCAACAAGAAGTGCATGCGAGTTTTCTTGACAAGGTGTAATCTTCTGTCTCCTGTAAGCAGCTAGAGAAATTCAGAAAATGCTCTAGTGCCCTACAATGACTCTCCTATTAACAAATCACACTACAGCCTCTTCCCTCTTGCATATTTTGAGAGAAAGTACTATAAAAGGACCCTCATAGTTAAGTCCTACACGTGTCTCACCATACTCCCGATCTATCCGTAAAACTACCCCCAAATAATTCTTGGTTGGGGTTTTGCTGTTGAGAGGAGACTTTGGAAATGTGGAGCTGGTTTTTGACAGCAGAGAAAGTAGATAAAAAATAATCCAGTTCACCGGCAGGGGAAAGAAAGGAAGAAAGAAAGAGAGATGAAACTTTCCGCCCCCCAATCTTTCAGTTGTCTCAAGGAGCAATAAAATATGGTGGCAAATGAAATGTTTCATTTTGTTGAAAATGAAATCTTTCTTTTTCTGTTTTGTTTTTATTTCACATGTGCTCCTGTTCTCTCTTAATAAGCTGGAAGGAAGTATCAGGAGAAAATGTCATTTTGAATTGGAAAATCAAGACATTTCTGAAAATGTCAGATCGAAGCATCTGATTCTTCTTTTTCTTCCTTTCTCAGGGAAAAAGTCAGTGAAGCCAATACAAGTCTGTGAAAATCTGGTCTCAACAAAATACATATTTTACACAGTCTTGCCTCTCTGCTCCAGTCAGACCGACTGCCATATTTGGGGTCAGGTAGGAATTGTACCCCATGGGCAAATGGGCACGGTCTGTGGGGAGCCCTGTCCCTGGGATCTCTTGAGCATACATTCACTACTTGTTATAAAAGGAGGACGTTTGGCTGCTCTGGTTCCTGTGCTTTCCCTGAGGCAGGTTATGCTGTTAGGTCTTGTGTTGTGTCAGGGTTAATGGTAGTTATATGGAGAGTTTAGATTATAGATTTGTTTAGGATGGTTTGCAATTCTTCCTGCCTATGGCAGGGGGCTGGACTCGATGATCTCATGAGGTCCCTTCCAGCCCCTAATGTCTATGAAATCAATGATCCTGCCTCTGGTTGAACTAGATGACCTCTGGAGATCCCTTCCAGCCCTACTTCTCTACGAGCCAATAAAATATTACCTATCTCTAGTCTGGATCCTGAGTACAAACTGGTAACAGGTGGAGAAGGGGATACTGCTCAGCATTCACCTATATCCAGCCCACCTGCACCCCTCCTGCATCCAGCCAGGGCAGATAATGGTAACTATATACACAGCTTGGATATGTGGAATGAATTGTGCCTTCTAGAGATCTTGCTATGAAGTTATGGCTCTGTGCTCTCCCCGGTGCCAGGGTATTTCTAGCGGAGACATATGAGCCCTTAGTGAGGTCGGGTGATTCTGACGTAGGGCAGTCATGACCACTGACATTGTGGTCAGGTACCTTGCTGCTGAGTCTCAACACCTTGGATGAAAGAACTTCTATTAGCTTGGGATTCCTGCAAAAGAGCTGCTCCCATTTCGCAGATGGGGAAAATGAGGCACAGGCAAGTGAAGTGCCTTACTTCAAATTGCCTTCAGGGCATCAAAACCAGGAAGATGATCCAGAGAGCCTCACTTCCAGTCCTGAGATTTTAAACTTAATCTGTTGCAAGGAGGCCTGTGCCTAGCGAAACACGTCGAGAGTTTGAAATCCAGCCGGTGGAAAGGCCCCATCTTGTTCCTTGAGTCTCTTAGACAAATGTTTCTCCTTTCGCCTTCCTCCAGTGGGGGGCGGGGAGGGGAAATGTTGGATGAACTCTCTACAAACTGGAGTCAGTTGTACACTTGATGATAACCCATATGGGTAACAGTAAGGCAGTAACGCATCCCTCCATGAGCACTTCTTCCTGGAAGGGCAAGTGCCAATTTGCCGTTAATTGGGCCATTCAGCAGCTGCCTGATGCTTGAAATGCCATTCCGCCCAATGAGGACAGGGGCACCAGCGGGGCCATGCTCTCCTCCGCACATCCACACACTGCCATTGTTCCTCGCAGGAGCTAATGGACTGGGAAGCTTCCTGTGCTACAAGGCCACTCATTGTTCCAGGGAAGTGGTTAGCTTGTCTTTCTCTTTCAGCTGGAACCGACAACACAACATTCATTTCCAGAAGATAAAGCTGTCCTTTGTGGCGGTTCCCAACACTGTTTGGAAAATGCTGTAACTGGGACAGACCCTTTGCACAAAAGAAAAGGACTGTTAGCCAAGCGCCTGGTTATCTGGAGGCGGCCAGAGGGTTAAGAAGGCGTCAGACCTGAACAGACCTCATTGATGCTCCCCAAGCTTTGACCTCTTCCGTTAAGCCCGGTGCTGATATGCTGGATGGAGTAAAAAATATAGTGAAAACTGAGCAGAAGCCTTGCACCCAAAGTCTTGCCCAACATCACAGGAGTGGGGCCAAGCGAGGCTTTAAGTGCGAGTCCTGGTGTCTAATGTGTGGGCTTATCTGTCTGATTGCAAGCAGAACACAGAGTGGGCATAATCCTCTCTCACCCCGTGCACAAAGCCTGCAGAGGCAGTTGGTACAGGACAACTCATTGCTAATGGAGGGTAAGGGGAGGAAATCTTTCTACCCAGAGTGATCACATGAGTACTACTAATCCATGCATCATGGTAGCATGTACAAGCTGATCTACTCTCTGCTCCTTCTTCCCAAGTGGGAGTTTGCTCCAATGCTGTGCCCAGCTCCACCGCCCCTCGGCTGGTTCTGTTGTGCCAGCAGTGATCTGTAGACTGGTAAAGGGCCAGGATTTGCTCCAAAGTGTTTGGCTAGCAGCAGTGCTCAAGGTACAAGGTGCTCCTCGCAGAGAGGCAGTGCACACAGCCGAAGAAAAGAGTCCGTCATGCTGCCCTCTACTAGAAAAACCAACACCCATCATTTTCATAGGCCGAACCTTACCTTACCCGTTCCTAAATGCTACAGGAACAGAGGCATCTGCAAGGTCACCGAAGATCTGCTGCTACTATAAAGCTTATTAGCAATTCACTGGAATAGCACTTTATTAGTCATTCACTGGAATAGAGCTCTCATGAGACTACCACAGTGGAAAATCATCGGATTTGTCCTCAAGCTCCACTAGCACCCCAGTAATTAAATGTACCTGACCTACAGCCTGCCCAGCGCGATGGCACTTAGCACTATTATGTATCTGAGTTCAGCTGAGCCTCAGGAGGGGATGTGTTATAAGGCCTTGCAATGTCAATCCTCACGCTTCAGCGAGTGAGGTGATCACTAGCAGAAGTGACAAATGCATTTCTCCCCATGGTACAATAATGAGCGCAGGTGATGTCTTCCTCTGAAGCATTTAGCATTGGTCACTCTCATATATAGAGCACCAGCCTTCCCCTCTGATCTTTCCGGGGCTTAAGAGGGAACATGATTTAGTGGATACAGCTACCGCATTGGAAGTTAACAGACCTGGATTCACATCTGACTCTCCTCAATTGTCTCTATACAACATCTCTGATGCTCTAGGGAGAAGCGGCTCTTAAGCACTCCACGCTAAACTCTTGTTCAAGTGCATCAAATCCAGGAATAAGGCTGATCAAGTCACTCTGTCCACTCTCAAGATCTCCACCACCAATGTACTGGAGAGCAGTGGCAGGGGTGACCCTCGGAGCTGGTTTTGCACTGCATTACCAGGCTAGGCACATGCAAGAGGAAGTGGGTGGGGGTGGGATGCCTCCGAATTTCTCTCCCTGAGAGCTCCAGGGGCACAGTGTGAACAGGCCTGTAAAGATATAGGACAGTCACTTCACCTCCCTCTGTTTCCCTTCCCATCTGCTGTCTAGTCCATGCACTAGTGTCAGGCACCAGGACATGGGCAGCCAGGTCTTCAGACCAAACAGGGATTGGGTTGACAGTGTTGGAAGCCCGCAGCATTGGAGCTGGAGCCATAGAGCCAAAGTGAAGGTCTAAGGTCAGCAAGCAGAGCCCAAGAAAAGGCCAGGCCAAGAGACCAGCAACTTTTTTAAGGGCTCAGTCAAGAGTCAGAAAAAAAATGCAAGTCTGCATATCGCACTTCCTGGTCTTAAATAGAGAAAGTGGATGGTCAGGTGTTACTGTCTAACCAATCGGGTACCAGGGAGGGGATGAAGCCTCACTTATGTAGGTAGGTACTGTCCATTTCCTGGTAGGTGCAGTGAGGCTGGCTGGCCTGCACAAGCTGAGAAAACCAAAGTCCCAAGTTTAAGGCTGCAGTCCTGACACTTAGCTGGAAAACCAATTTTTTTTTCTTGCATTAAATTTCAATTGGGGGGGAAAAAAGCTTGAATTTTTTCACGGGAACATTTTCAGAATGATTCAAAACACCAGGTTCTTGTTTCATCTTAAAAATGTTTTTTTCCATTCAACAGACACAAAAGAGCATCTTAGATTGAAATAGCAAGACAACTTTTTCCCTGAAATGACATTTCACTATAAAAAGTCATGGTGTTTGTTTTTGCAGTTTAACAATGACACACAAAATGACATTTTGAATCCAAAAAAGATGAGAGTTTTTGAGATTCTTTCACTCTGGCGTCCCAGTTTGAAACAAAAAATATTGGTTTGTATTTCCTATGCCAGAAAGAGAGAGGATCAGATATCTTAGCTATCTAGTCTCATGCTAAAGTAATCCCAGGAACATAAGTGGTTTTTCTCCTGATTTACTTTATAATCAAGACCATCATCTGGATTTAATTCTAGGCTGCTGGTTCAAAAGTCAACCAAAAGGCCAAATCCAGCTCTTCATTAGGAGAAATCTATGCAACTTTGAATATACCTTGACTTTAGCAAGGCTTTGGATGTCGTCTCCCTCAACGTTCTGGCAGGCAAACTAAGGAAGTACTGCTTGGACAAGCGGACTATGAAGTTGATAGAAAAGTGGCTGGATCATTGGGCTCAAAGGGTAGTAATCAATGGTTTGATGCCTAGTTGGCAGCTGGTATCAAGTGGAGTGCCCCAGGGGTTGTCTTGTGGCCGGTTTTGTCCAATGTCTTCATCAACAACCTGGAAGATGACATAGAGCGCACCCTCAGCAAGTCTGCAGATGACACCAAGCTGGGGGAGTAGTACATACACTGGAGGGTAGGGCTAGGATTCAGAGATGCCTTCACAAGTTGGAGGATTGGTCCAAAAGAAACCTCATGAGGGTCAACAAGGATAAGTTCAAAGTCCTGCACTTAGGACACAATAGTCCCATGCACCAGTATAGGCTGGGGGTGACTGGCTGGGCAGCAGCTCTGCAGAAAAGGATCTGGGGGTGACAGTGGGCAATAAGTTGAATATGAGCCAGCAGTGTGCCCTTGTTACCAAGAAGGCTAACGGTATCCTCAGCTGCATTGGTAGGAGTGTTGCCAGCAGATGGAGGGAAGCGATTCTTCCCCCCCCCCCAGTATTTGGCACTGGGGAGGCCACTTCTGGAGTCCTGTGTCTAGTTCCGGGCCCCCACTACAGAAAGGATGTGGACAAGTTGGAGACAGTCCAGTGGAGGGCAATGAAAATGGTTCGTGGGCTGGGGCACATGACTTGCGAGGAGGGGCTGAAGGAACTGGACTTATTTAGTCTGGAGATGAGAAGACCGAGGGGGATTGAATAGCAGCCTTCACCTCCCTGCAGGGGGGCTGCAAAGAGGATGGAGCTGGACTGTTCTCAGTGGGGGCAGATGACAGGACAAGGAGCAATGGGCTCCAGTTGCAGCAAGGGAACATTAGGTTCGATATAAGAAAAATCTTGCTCACTAGGAGGGTAGAAAGACACTGGACCACATTACTCAGAGGTTGTGGACTCTCCATCCTTGGAGGTTTTTAAGACCTGGTTGGACAAAGCCCTAGCTGGAATGACCTAGCTGGGGCTGGTCCTGCTCTGTCCAAGGGATTGGACTAGATGTGACCTCCTGAGGTCCCTTCCAACCCTAATTTTCTATGATTGTATGACCCTGAAGTAACTTCACTTATTTTATGTACATCCTTCAGATTTACAGTAACACAACTAAAAGCTATTTTTTGCTTGAGGTCATTCGGACATATAAGATTTAAGTGGAAAGTAGAGTTTCTATTTCAATGGGAAGATCTACACGTTCAACTCTTCCTCCCATTCTGGAACAGAATTTTTTTTTTTCTTTAAATTAAGGTTTCTCACAAAACAAAGTTCTGAAAAGAAAATATTTTCATAAAAATGTTTCATTTGGATAAAATCAATGTTTGTTTTGAGGTCAACGTTTTAAATTGGGGGGGAAAAAAAGTTCTGTAAAACAAAAGTCATTTGGCAACACAGCTTTTTGGAAAGAAAAATGTATAAATGAGCATGGGTCAACATTAGCAAAGGCCCTGTCACTCTTCTCCCCTCCCCCTCTTCTCCCTCTATAAAATGTTGACAAAACTTACATTTCTTTGGAATTTTTTAGCTTTCAACAAATCAGCATTTCCCAAAAGACCGCAGCTCTGTCAGAAAGCTCCCAACCAACAAGGAGTGTAAGCCACCAACGATGTGACATTTTTTTTTCTATATCCCAGTTCAGATCCCCCCGGGCAGCCATCCAATTAAAACATGCAGCCATACCCACAATCAATGCACTCTTTGGTAGAGCAGCTGGATGCGAGGTGCTAGAGAGAGAAATTGTTATCACAGCCCTGAAGGGAGGCCTCCGAGAGAGATCGCTGAGTGGGTGAAATGAAGATCCTAGTCTCCAGAGCATTCAACTTGCACCTTTCCCCGGCAGCGAATCCATCGGACGCATTTTCTTACAGGTTTACAAATGCCCCCAAATCACCGCAGCATGCTGCCGGTTTATTCTTTATAAAAAAAAAGCTGTTCCTCAGACATCAATTTAACTTTTTCCTTTTCTGCCAGTGTAAACACTGATGAATCAATAATTGCTCTGGGAGGCTCTGCCCTGCAACGCGACATGACACTGTGGTTTGAAACGGCTTTTAGTGGTCTTCCCACCATGAACCAGGTCATCGACATTAATACCTCTCCTCTAGGTCTGAGCAGCTCTTGTCATCAAAGAGCAGTGTCCAGGAACATTTCCCAGCTCTGTGCTGTCGGCAGTTTAGCACTCATCTATTTGCTGAATGACAGTTTAACCTAGAGCCACGTCCTTGTGCGCTACAAATCCCACTGCCTTCTTGGTTCTGCTTTAAGTAGCTTAGTTTAATGATCCAAGTGGCCTAATCTTCTCGATAGGGAAGATTAAGATGATGTCTGGGGATACCAAGATATGAACAGTAGAGAAACATAAGCTTGCGGTTTTGTTTTTAGTGTTCAAATATAATCTTATCTTCCAGGAGGTCAGATCCTCACTTTGCAACAGAGAGATTAGCATCCCCTGAATAATTGTCCATGTGCAAGTGAAGGGACCAAACACTGGCACTCGGGAGATAGATGCGGTAAAAATACACGTAATCTTTTGTATCCCTCAACTGCTGGTTCAAGGACTGCAGGTCTTTTAAGATGCTCATTATATAAGCTAGAATTGCAGGAGGGAGGTAAAAAGGCATTGATTCCTCTCCCCCGGTTGTATGCAGCAGATCAAGCCTTCTAGGAAGAAGTTAGAAAGGCACAGTGTACTACTGAGTTGTTACAACAATACAAGGGAGCTTGAGGGTTTTAATTTAACAAGACTGGGATGGTATCTCCTTTCTTAATTCCCTGCAGATACAATCCCTGTTGAGAGCATTTCTTCTTGAAAAGGTGGAAGTTGACTTCTCGTTTTGCCACTGGTATGAGATGTGCAATGCTATGCATGCTTAAGTGACCTCCAGGATAAGAAGGGAAGTGGCTTTCCTTGAAGGGATTTGATTCGTGGTCAGAAGTTGGTACAAAGCTGCTCTGCACAGCTTCCAAGTTCCTTGATAGATCCCAAAGTGCTCTACAGATTAATTTTGGTATCGTTCCTATTTTGAATATAGGCATATTTGGGAAGAGAAAGGTAAAGAGCTGACCCAAGGTGATCTAGCAGAGCTGGGAATCGATCCCAGACCTCTGAAATCCTAGTCTGCCTACATCAATAGTTTATTCTTTCTTTTGTTGTGTTGCATATAGGGTAATTCTTAGATCTGAATGTTTGAAACAGCGATCCAAACTTAAGTTGTTTCAGTTCTCCATTTGATTGTAACATGTCGAATAAATCCATGAGGTTACACAAGACAGCCCAAGAGTTGTATTGTTTGTTGACTACACCTTATAAATTCATCGGGATTGCCACCTTGACTAAAAACCTGATATTTTTCATTTCAGTTTTCTAATATGTTGGGTGGGTGGGTGTCATGCATCTGTGTGAAGAGGCTGGTCTGTGGGTGGGTGTGCATATGCCGATGTACTATTCTGGGCATGCCATTATCAGAAAAGAAGTTAACAATTTACAGGAAATAACGACATTTGAAGAAAAGTCACAAAGAAACTGATGATAAGACACGAAGAACTTGACTGAACATCAATTAAGCGATAAATGCATTCAGGCATTAAATGGTCTAAATACTGAGGAAGAACAGGAATCATTCAAGGGAAGGGAAGGGGAACTAGCTAGGGAAAAAAACAGTAAAAAAAAACAAAACACGCACACATCCAAGCTAGCTTTAAACTAAGAAACTCATCTACTGGTAGCAAGATAGCCACAGGACCACAGAGTTTAATATGGGCAGCAAAAACTATCACCGTAGCAAGTCTAGGTTAAATAGCAAGTCGTATTTCGAAGCCAGTGTGATATGTTGGGCTGCACAAGTTTCCCAAGGGAAATGATGGGAACCACAGTACAATGAGTAGTTGATACCTGCATTAAGCTATTAACCGGACAAAGTACTGGAGAGAACAGCTTGTAAGGGACACAAAGTAATCCAATACAACTTTCATCTCCTAACTCTCTTGATCCAGATCTGCAGCCTTACTTGTCCTGAATTACAATTTACTCCATGGATCACCTCGATTTACAGAGTAAAGGGCTAAATGGCAATAACGGTGTCAAACTATGGTCCTGTTATTCTAAAGCCTGCAAAAGCTGTGCTTCCAACTTATGAGCAACCTCAGGTGCATCAAAGTTCACAGTACTAGGGCACAGAAAGTGAATGTCCTGAAGTTTTCTGTTGATAAATGATTGTGCTTCTGAAATGTTAATACAAATGCACTGAGTCGTGAAATGTGGCTAATATAATTAGTCTTGCAATATTGTAAATCTGTTGAAGACAGATAACACGGAAATTGTGTTCTACAGTTTTTGCACTACAGCAAAAGCCAATAAAGTGGCATTTAGAAGGAAGCCTGGAGCTTAAATATTTGTAGATGTCTTCAGTGATTTTTTTTTTTTAAAAGAGTCTGTTTTATTGCCTTCCACAAAAAGTATACATAATGCATTACACCAGTGCAGCCTGACTTGGGAGAACTGATACGGAGCATACCTGCAGGATAAAGATATACCAATATATCACGTCCAACAAATAAACCAAGTTAAACAAACCTAGCACGTTACATGGTTTTCAGCCAGACCAGTCATAAGATTCAGAAGATTCCCCGTAGAGGTGGTCAACATCACAACCTACAAAACTTGGCACGCTAGCTAGTATTCTTTAGGATCCTTGAATAAAAGGCAAATGGAAAATACAGTTGCAGCACAGTCATGTGAACTATGAAATGCTTGCTGCCTTTGAGAGAGCTCAGCAATGAAGGAAGCGCACGTTGGCACTGAATAAGTCTATAGGTTATACGACTCCATATAGTCAGAAGGCCTTCAGATAACGGTGCCTCTCAAAAGCAACAGAGAAATCAAGAGACAGGGAATTAATTATAACAACAACGTCGTTTATGGGCATCATTCGGTCACTTCCTTGAAGTGCCTAGTACTGTTGACAAAGAATACACGTGTGAGTGTGAACTGCGTGGTACGATGCAGAACTGACCATTTATACATGCAGTTGACTGCAACAGTGACACGTGGGCAGATAAGGTTCTTTGGGTAAATCTGATCTCTTTTATTAGGCCAACTCAAAAAGTTGGAAAAATTCTTAGCAAGCTTTTGGGTATAAATACTCTTGATCAGGTGTAGTGACACATGCATGTATTTCTGCACCCAAATCTTTGCAACTCAGGTTTTACATAAGAGTCATTTCAGAACCCAACCCAAAGGCAGTACTCAAAGCACTGGTCTCTGGGGCAACAAGAGACAGCCCCTGCCCCAAAGCATCTAGTCTAAGTAGACAAGACAAATGCAAGATGGGAGAAGACCAGCAGCGACTTGGCCAACATTATCCAGCATTTCAGTGGTAGAAGTGGTACTAGTATACGAGTCTCCTGATTCCAGTGCCTTATCCAAGGCTGTCCAACTTCTTAGCCCCGGGGGGCCGCATGCCAAGTGGACCACACCAGGAGAAGCACAGGCCACCAGCATACTCCCTCCCCAACCATTGCTGTGCAGCCTGCCAGTGGGGACAGCCCCCACTGCTATACCATACAGATGGGGACAGCCCCAGACTCACCCTCAGCTTCCTATGCAGCATGATGCACTGCCAAAAAACCTGGAGCAGAGGCAGGAACCAGCAGCCAGGGAAGTGGGGGGAGAGCAACAGACTCCAACTCCTGTTGCAGCCAGAGCAGTACAGGGAGCAGCCGCCGGCTGCATGTTAACCTCCCCCCACTACACCACAGCCCATGGGCTGCCAGTTGAACAGCCCTGGCCTAATCCATTGGACAACACTACGCGTGAAGAGAGAAAACAGTTTCATTTCCCCAGTTTCAATATCCTCTCATGTAAGGACTTACTAAAGCATGTAATTGTATATGTGTTTTGCAACAACAACAAAAAAGAAACCCGAAGTGTTAGAAATAGTACTACAATCTCTAAAAATGTTTGAGAAAATAATTAACTGATAGGTTACCACAGTGTTGTATAAAACAGGTGGCTGTTGGATTTCAATTTATTTACGGTTATTCTTACTTGAAAAGCTTTTAGCTGATAGGAGCCTGACATTTTTTCTGACTGAAGCTTTCAAACAGGACAGCCCAAAATGAGACCGTATCCAGATCTGGACTGAGTGGACACGTGCATTGGTGATGAGCTACAGCATGTCATCTAGCCCAGACCTGACCAGAGGTCACTCCCATATCACTACCCAGCCCATTTTATTTTGGCGAGACAACCGGAGGTCTTGTACCCATTTTCCCAAATCATTGCTATCATGGGTGGCCATTTCACTGACAGAATAAAGACTGAAGAAGCCTCAAAACTGAACTAACCTTTGGTACCAATGGATTTTCCTTCTTGATGTGGCTAGGGAGTGATGAAAGGAAGCTTGGGTTGCCTATTCTCCTGCTGGACCTGTTTTTCTCCAGCGAGAAGTCTTCAGTCGCCAACAAGGTGCAGCATTTTCCACCAGCAATATAGCACCTATGGGAAGCGGGGGCTGAGAGTTTTAAACTGATCTGGAGTCCTGTTCCATGCCTGGAGCAGAACCAAAGTGCAAGTAATAAGGAATGAAATTAAAAAAAAAAAAAAAAAAAAACGGGAAATGTCAAGCTTGAAACATAATGTTGAAGGATCTAGTCTGCTCTGGATATTTTGCATTGCCAGATTGGCAATTGTGGCCTGAAACAGCCTTTACCCATTCCAGGAAAAAGCATCTCAATGCAGCCGGATCCTCACTGGTATAAAGCTGGGGTTAGGGACTCATTTGCTGTTGATTGCAAAGCTGGAAGAGAGAGTGGTAGGATGTATGGATGGTTTTGCACCTCTTCAACTCATGGCTGTATTATCTTCCTATTTTTCACCATTGCAGCCTGGCATAAGTTTAACTGCCTTCCATAAAGGCAATGCCAAATTCCTGAAGGGGTGCAAAAGTTAATATAATGCCCCCTTGACCCACATGCAGCCCTGGCTTGGTGTGGTAATACTGCAGTACTTTCCTGTGGATATGGGAGTTTTGTTGGCACTCATCATGAACCACTTTGGAAAACCCACAATGCAATCAGTCTATCTCCTTTTTTATGTGATTTTCCTTAGACTACATTTCTGGGGGGCGGGGCGGGGGGGGCATCAGTAGAATATAAATTACACACTGATGTGGAAGTGACTGGATTTATGCAGCCAAATGAGATGGCAATTATTCACTCATTAACAACATCCCATGTGCACTTATATACCTATAGTGTCAAATAAAACTGCTTTAAAGTAGCATTAAAGCTTTAGCTTAAACCTATCAGTAAAAGAAAAGGCAAAGCTAATTATAACTATAATTAATCTCTCGCAATTGTGTGGCATCTTCATCCTGAAAAGGCCAAATCGTTGCCTGTAGAAATGGAGCCATCTGTATGATGATGCAGTGGCAAATGGGAACCTGGGAGAGCCTTCCAAGCTGCGAGGAAGAAGATGGAGCAACAAGGGGACAACACAGCCAGGCTTCCTTCCCAAAGCTTTTACCAAGTTCTTGATAGCCTGGGGGAGAGGACTAGAGAGAACGGTCTTGTAAGGGCCACAAAATTATCGGATACAACTTCCATTTCTTAACACTCATGATCCAGATTCTGCAGCCTTACTTGTCCTAAATTACAACTTTTCTATGGATCATCCCAATTTACAGTGTGAAGGGCCAAATGGGAACAAGGATGTCAACATCTGAAATGCATTTTGCACCACCTGGATCTTTGAGCTTTTTTTTTTTTTTTTTGAGTTGGAAATCAGCTGCAGCTGGATACCTGAACCCCAGTCTGATCCAAGCAAGGAAAGGTTTCTCCCTGATAATTACAACATCAATAAAGAGCAGTCAACAAGCCTCTGTTTTTACATCAGCAACCAGAAGCTCCAACTGAGATCTGCAATTCCACAATGCTGAGTATCACACAGCCATGTAGTTACCAAAAGAGAATCGCATTTTTGGTTATTGTCTAGACAGACAAAGATGAAAGATGAGGGATTTACAATGCAGATGGGAAAATGAGAGAGAGAGGAATTAAGGAATGGCTTCGTCTACTATTTAGGCCAGCGGTCTTTAAATTCAAAGCCCCCCCTCGAAAAAATCCAGCTCTTCATTTTCACTCATTTATTTAGGTATGGAAAAATAATAAGGTAATTTTCTGTTGCAGAGAACTCAGACCACAGCAGGTCCAAATGCTTTGAACCTTTTGGATTCCTATTTGAAATCCCTGGGTTTATCTGGTGAATCATGTTTGCACATCTAACAATACTAACTTTGTGTGATGGCTAAGTTGGGGCAGCATCCAGCAGACTTTTACTTGATTATTAGTAACCTCTTTTCTATGGGATGAAAGAGAGCCCAGAGTCAGCGGTGGAGCAACCTATGTAGTCACTTCTCCACCTGCTCACTGCTTCCTACGTTGCCTCCTCTTCAAAGCATTTTGCCCAGATCCCTGGAGCCTCCCTGCACCAGACCTTCAGGCCCCATTCTCTGCAGGAGCACTTTGCTCTCCTGATGCTTTATGGCCCAGTCAATACAGCGTCCTGGACCAGATCCTAAGAGCCTCTGGCAGGCCAAAGCCTGTTGATACCTCGTATTTTCCTTGCATCCTATAGCAGCAACTTGTCCGTCTTCCTGCCATACCAGCCTCCTATATATAACTAGAGTTCTCCCTTCCCCAACCCCACTACTCACCAGTTGAAATGGATGGGCTATTTTGAACAGGTTTAACCTGTCCCGGTCCTCCTGGTCCTTACAGGGGCAGGCATTTCTGTTACAAACTAATATATTTGAGTCAGTGTGGCGCCCATACAAGCTGCATTAGGCCTTTTCCTTCTGAGCAACCCAATGCTCTTTTTTTATTCTGGCCACATCCTTTATGACCATCAGCCAGCAAAAGCATTGCCCATGTTGCTATGCACAGCAACAGCAGACGAGTTTTATCCAGTTTGATTGTAAATCTTGCTTGCATAACATGCAAAGCAC
>NW_005842251.1:1291615-1310308 GCF_000455745.1 Alligator sinensis
TGCTAACAATTTTTCTTCCCCAGTAATCCACTATCTTCAGGGAAGGAAATCAAGTTTGGCAACACATTTTGTTGAATCTTTTGAGCTAAGCTCTGGTTTCTTAAAGACAAGACCTAAGTTTAAACTGAGCTGGGAAGTAAACATTGGTGTCTTCGTACAGGCTCTGATTCTTCACACCCTTCTTTATCCGGGGCACACTCTATGCTACACAAACATTTCCATAGCAACACATTATGCTGCTTTAGTTTTTGCAACATATAGCAATTCAGTAATACCATGGACTGAGGTTACATACTCGACATGCTCAAAGTGTTGACAGAATCTGATACGCTGATTTTGCTCAGCTTTTCTACAGTAGCTTCAACTGAGTTAATGCTTTCAAAATATGAATTCCTAACGACTGGCCGATGTCAAGCTGGTACATTCAAATGGGTCTGAACTTCCTTGGTCTTCATCTCAATGCAAACCTCTCCTGCATTTCTAGTCTCTAAGGCTAGGGACAGAAATTACACATAAACTGGTATAAGTGATCGGAAACTAGTTCAAATCTGTAACGAAACACAATTTTAGTGCCCGTAAACTGCTTTCAAAATGGCTGAAGCTGGTTTGGGATAAACCTGGATGGGTGGTAGTATCAGATTTAACTGATTTAGGTTAAATTGGTTTATTGAACTTCTGTCCAGATCCAACTTAACTCACAGTCCTTCAGTGACCAAGATGCTTTGCATCTCCCCTGCAACCTCTCCCCCCACCCCCACCCCCCTTGCAGGGTGAGCAGGCTAGGCTGGGTCCATGCTGTCTACTCCGGCTGAGCATGGAGGCATGCTCTAGTGCCCCCCAGCTTCTGGCCTAGGACATTGCAGGCATGTGGCTGCATTTCCAAATTCAAAAGTGAATGTCTGTTCACTTGCTGATCAGTTCAAACTACACAGTTCAGACTAACCTACAAACATTGAATCAATTCAGGCTTGGGCTTTTTGACTGTCTGTACTTGGCCTAAAAGGTTACATTGATATAGCTCCATTGACTTTGAGAAGAAGATCTGGCCCATGGGTACTGTTTAGCTTTAAAAATTCTTGCTTACAGTCGCACCATTTTAGTCTGACCCTACTTATTGTAGCAGGGTAACAGCTTCTAATTGCTCAGCGTGTCTGCTTGAAGTATCTGAGCCACTCCCTTCTCCTAACAGCAGAGGTTGGGATAATATCTGCAAAGTAAACTGATGGTTTGATTTGATAAAACATTATTATGTTTGGGGTTGCCCAGTATTTCATCACAGTGTGTAGCTATTGAAGAAATGCTGCACTGCTGTTAGTTTTGTGATGTAGTTTGCGGGAAGATGCCACAAATAGTAAGCAATCCCTTAATCTCTCTAGCTAGAATGAATTCTGAGAACACGGTGGGTACGTCTACATGTCGCCCTACGGTGACATTGTTATTGTGCTGTATGGCAATGTAGTGTCACCACGTCACCGTAGGGCGATGTGTAGACACCCTTCGTGGCATCCTAGGAACTTAGGTATGGGTGTGCGCAAGCTGAGATTCCTCAATGATGACTCCCCTCCATGTGTTTTGCGACCACTTGTGCACCAGGACTAATGCCTATGTGTAAATAAAATGTTCTGCTTTTACTACGCCCAGATTTCACATCATTCCAGGGAGAAGCCGATTTAAAACCCCAGCATTAGCTATTGCTTCACAGAGGGGTATTATTTTAATGGAGGAAGGACTGCTCCACCAACTCTTACATACCCAAGTTAAATGATCCTAAATAGACAGTCTTATTCTGCATGTCAGTTAAACATCGTATCTCCAAAACGTGGTTATTTCTCTACGTGGAAAAGTTGGGATCTTTTGGAAAAAAACGCCCACCAAAGGCAGACCTCAACACCATGCTTTGCAGATGAATTTTCAGTTAACGGCAGCAGGAACAGTTTCACAGGGAGTCTCATTTAGGAGAAGGAAGCAAGCCCTATTATGAGTTGGTATCCAAAGAGCAATCATACTGAAAGGCTAAGCTGCAATTTAACGTGTGCAAAGGATGGGTTTTATGACTCGCTCAGAAAAGGGAACGCAGTGCTAATGAAGGTGTATTAAAGAAAGAACTAAAAAGGGGTACAACGGGATCTTTTTACATTATGATTATGTGTGAGACAAGTTCTCTTATCCATTTAAATCCCCCGTTAAGAGAAGCCGCAGTCTTTCCCTTCCTTCTCTACTAGAGTGCTTCAAAATGGCACAATTTTTGGAGCTGCTAATGACAGGCAAGTTTTCAGCAGTGACAGGCAGACGGTCCCCTTTCCAGCTTAGCTGCTTTCTTCACAGCTTCCCAGGACACAATACAACGTGAGATATGACAGTCATTTTTACCTCCCCTCTCTGAACTTTGATCAGGAACTTTACTGACCTGGTATCAATTCCAACAAGCTATAACTGTATTATGAATCAGTTGCCCTATGAAAAAAAAATCCCAAGCCTGTGCAGAAGGAAAAAGGGAAGGCCTCTTATCAGAAGGTATCTTATCAGTCATTTTAAAATGAATAATATTTTAGTGGAATGATTTAATACTGAGACACAAGGGATGCCCCAGTGGTTTGAATTCAGGTGTTTCAGTAATCACAGACCTATGAATATCTAAGGCAATTTTTTTATTCATGCCTATGATCATCCAGCTTGCTGGCCTAGATCATAGCAGAGGGCTGTGCTGAAGGTCTTGCAACCTGAACAGAAAAAGAAGCATAGTGAAAAAGAAAATGTCCCAGATTTAGAGCTGGCGAACTGAAGGACAGTCATGCGGGAAGCTTGGGATAGACCCAGGAATTGAACCCTAGCCTACTTCATAGGCAAGGACAAAAGGATTGTTTGCTTTGCTGGCAATTTGGGGGTGGACTAAAAACCTCACCTGGATACAGCTGAAAATGTTTCATTTCAGTTTTGGCCCTTTTCAAGCTTTTTGAATTCTTTAAATGAAAGGAAAGGCAAATTTGCAGCAAAGGGGGCATGTCTACATGGCGTGTCTACACAGCATGTCTACATGTCGCCCTACAGCAATGCAGCAACACGCTATGTACGGCATGCTATGGCAACACAGCTATCACGTGTGTCTACACATGATCACTAGCTATGTCGCCATAGAGGCATGCTCCCGGCAATAGTGCGCCGTTGGGGCGCCATACCTGCACAATCTAAGCATGCACCGCCCACACGGCACAGTAACAACCTGTACTGCGCCGTGCGTCCAGAAGGAAGTACTAAAGCATGGTGCTGTAGCAATGGTACGCCATACAGTGACGTGTAGATGCACCCACATTGTTATACAACAAAATACCAAACACGTCATCACGCAATGGTGAGGGAGAAGGGGTTTGATGGTGTTAGTTCTCAACTAAACATTTCCGTGAAATCAGTGTGAATTCATAGAACATTTCAGTGTTGCCAAATCTGAATTCCCTCCCAATCCACCCCACAAAAGACCAAAAGAAAGATTTGTGAGGAAAATATTCACCCAGCATTTCACTGAAGTCTCCATGCCCTCACCTACGTACGGAGCTACTCTTTCCCACAGTGAATGTCTAAGTGTTGAAATGTTAATTCCATGAGAGCAGCTTGTATTAATATCCCTGCTTAGGTTATGTTTTGGGATATAAATATATGCACACAATTTGAGCTGCCTTTTGCATAATCTTTGCTCACAAAATGCCAGAATGATCTCCTTCTTCAAGCGTACTGAAATTTTTCACTATATAAGGTGAATTGTATATGCCTGGCTCTGCAAAGCACAATGTTGAAAAATTATGCAAAAGGTCCTCCATGTGTGCAAGAGGGTTAGCAGATAAGAGAATGGGAAAGCAGGTCTTTTAATATAATCTCCTTTGGAATAATTGCCAGAAGATAAATACCGTATTTACTCAAATTTAAGACAACCCTCCCTAGTAATTAGATTCTGGACAAGCATAACCAATTGATACATTTTCCATGTATAGAATCTAATTAGTGGAGGGATGTCTTGAATTCATCCCCACCTCGCCATCACTGCAGAGGGGCAAGCGGCAGGGGTGCAGGTGGGGTGGGAAGATGGGAAGTTTGTCCCCTCCTTGTGCCTGGTCCCTGCCACCTCTGCCCCATGCCTGCCTTCCCTGCCACCTTGAACCTCCCCTTCCCCCTCTGCTCCCCCTCCTGTCCCTTCCCCCAGCATCTGTTCCCTCCTCCTGCCCTTTACCTTTGCTCTGTGCTGGCAGGCTCCATCCTTGTTGTAGTCTGGGGCATGGAGCACAGCCCTAGCCCAGTCCCTGTAGCTGCTGTGTGGGCTGCACACTAGCTGGAGCCAGGCTTCAGCATGCATTAAGCCAGGCAGCACAGGACAAAGATAATGGGAGGAAGGGAAGAGGGGCAGACAGGGGAGCACAGCCTGCGTGGGAGAGCCAGAGATAAGAGGAAGAGGCTGCAGGGGGAAGATGGCAGGGGGGAGAGGAGGGGCAGGTGGCAGTTGCAGCTGTAGCCCCAACACTGGGTAATCCTAATGTGGGCCTTTTTAATTACCCTGCAAGGTGTATGTATTGGAAAAATCAATGCTACCTCATTATTTTCATGCTTGATAGCAACACCGTTCTGATTAGCAACCTGTATTCAGTACTGTTAACATACTCCCTGCTTCCCAGGCATCTGAGTACTCCGGGTCTCTACCCAATTATTGAAGCCTGGCACGCTAAGTCAGCCGTGTGTGTGACGAGGGCAAGAGAGAAGCAAGAAAACATGGGCTTCCCCACCCCACCCCCATGTTAAATGCGGGGGGAGGGGGGGGCTCTTCTTAGAATCAAGAAAATATGGTACATTAAGAAAAAAGGTCACCAGCTTGGGCTTGGACAAAGATAATGTCGGCATTGAAAAAGGAGAGTCTAAAAGAGATGGGAATGGGCTTGGATTGCGTTTCTTCTGGAGTCGGAGGTAAGCACATCCAAATCCCCCCACTTTTTTCAGGGAAGCTTCTGGCGCTCAGCCTTGGAGGACTTTGCTCGCTGTAAAGAACACACCCACTAAATCCCAAAGCCATAATGGAGCATTCACCAAAATTGGGACGGCTGGCTCCTTTGAAGAAGGCAGCCGCGCAGAGCTCTTCAGCTCAGTTGACTTCCCCTTGCCTAGCAGTGCCTTGGGCCACAACTATCCCAGTTTAGGCACCTGAATCCATATGCAGATTCCTAACCAAATGGCTCAATATTTCAAAGATGCCAAGTATCTAGGGACCTCCTGGACTCCAGTAGTGCCTGCCAGTGCTCCACTGATGAGTCTTGAGTGTGAAAGTGCCTCCATTTAGGCCAATAAGCTTTTGCAAATGCTACCCAAGTACCCATTAGTCTTACTCCGAATAAGCCCATTGGGAATTAGAGGAAGCCTCACTGCATTCACCTTGATTAACCAGCGAAGAATAATCAGTCTCTAGTGCAAGGGAAGGACTCTGTCGCGCAGGGTGAAATGTCCAGAATCAAATCTCAGCTTTATATTCACTTACTTCACAGTTGGGGAAGGAGTTCCTGCTGGTCCAATAAAACAACTTCCTTTTTTACCTTATCCAGGCAAGGATAATTTGGGGGATTTGCCCCAAACACATCTATGCTGCTTCTGCTTTTGTATTCAAATGGTGCTGCCATCTCTGTCGTCCAATGCCATTTGCAAAATATTCCTACTTAGTAGTTCAGTCCCGTAGATGCTGGGATCTGCCCAAGTGGATCTGACTCGGTGATCTAGGGCACATCCCTTCATTAATGCAGATGCCGCACCTGTGATGTCATATCCTGATCTCTGTAACAATGTGGGACTTCTTAATTACCCTGCAAGGTGTATGTATTGGAAAAAATCAATGCTACCTCATTATTTTCATGCTTGATAGCAACACCGTTCTGATTAGTAACCTGTATTCAGTACTGTTAACATACTCCCTGCTTCCCAGGCATCTGAGTACTCCGGGTCTCTACCCAACTATTGAAGCCTGGCACACCAAGTCAGCCGTGTGTGTGATGAGGGCAAGAGAGAAGCAAGACAAACATGAGCCAATGCCAGACGTGCGACTCCATAAAGGCAGCTAAACAACAAGTCACTGCAAGAAGGAAATTAGCACCTGTATGATTTCATTTCTATAGCAAGCACCTATAAAACACACCCCTATGGTGCTTGGCCCTGTACAAACATATAACGATGTACAAACATAGCACCAAAAAATGCCCCAAGCCACGTATTGTCTGTGTTGGAAATTTCAACCAGTGCTAAAAGATTTTGACCAGTTTTGAAGTGCCTCTGCTTTCACTGCTTCTTCCAAACATACAAAAAAAAAAGGGAATAATTGCTTATAGAGTTTTATAATAACCTAAATAATTGCTTAGGGATTCTTACTGCTTCCAAAAGAGACATCATCAAAAATAAACTCATACTAGCAAGTGCTTGCATATCTTAACTATCAGTATTGTTGAAATTCTGATTTCTTTCCCACCGTATATGCATTTTTATTGTTTAATAAGGTAGAATCAATTGTGTTTTATCAGTGATTTCTGGTTCATAGTTATTCTTGCAATTCCACGCTTTTTATTGCAAGTGGAAGAGGCATCACAGTTGCTCTCCACCTTTTAAGACTCAAGGCACCCTCGATTGAACTTTCTGGAGTTAGTGGCACCTCTTTTAAAGACTTATTTCTTATTTTATTTTTTAATTCTTAATTTATTTCTAAATAAGTCTTAAAGACTTATTTATTTCTTGTATCCTGCATCACCCATCGAAGGATCCCAAGGGGTGGGTAGCTGGGCAGGGTGTGATGCACAGTGCTCGGGACGGCAGGGAAGATTGCAGAGCTTGGGGGTGGTCATTAGACTCCTGAAAGAGGAAGCAAAAGGGAGGGACAGTAGCCCTGACGGAGAGGCTGGTCTCGTGTGAGCTGGACCCTTTCATGCCCTGTTCTTTCAGTGCTTCCCCCAGGCAGTACCTGAGGAGGTGAGCACAGCTCCTACCACTGTGGCTGCTCCTGCAAGGACTCAAATGCTGGACCATTCCCACCAGCTCTGGGAGCATGGGAGGAGCGGGACAAGGAACTGGGCTGGAAAACACGGCTCCCCTTCCCAGCCCCTCTACTCCTGCCAGCAGAGCACGCTGCTCAGAGCACAGGGGTGGTGGGCATAGGGGTTGTGCTTTTCAGCATGGCTCCTTCCCCTGCTTCTCCCATGCCCCTGGAGCTAATGGGAGGGATTATGGGGAGGGCTGCAGTGACACGGGGCAGGCACAGGGTGCCCAACATCCAAAGGAACCCGTGTTTGCCTCCAGGCATCACAGCACCCTTCAAAGGGTCTCGCAGCACCCTGGTGGCGAATCACTGCTCTGAAAGGTAACGGCCACCGCCTAGTAGAGATGGTCCTTTGGTTCAAGTCATTCCCGTGGTGCTGGAAATCCCAGGTTCAAATTCCCATTCATAGAGGAGCTGTTGTGTGGGTTTGTGTCCTGATCTGCCTAAGCGTGCGAGTCCTCTTCAGCACAGCACAGAATAGTCGTACTGAAGTCAATAGGGCACGAGCGCCTTTGCCTCTCCTTCCAGCCAGCATGAAGAAAGCAGCATGCAGTCATGAGACCAAATGGCGAACACCTACAAAACTAGTGCGTGTGGAATTAGAAACTCATGGGATTTCTCCGCTAAGTTAACTGGCTCTTTTCATAACCTCAACACAGCTATTCTCTCTTTCTGACATAAATAGCCATCAGCAATAAAAGCGAGAGGATGCTAAGGGTTAGATTATACTGCGGCTCTTAAGCATCTAAGTGAATTTAGGTGCCTAAGTGTGATCTTATTCCTCCCTGCTCAAGTCCCTCAATAACTGCTAATGTAAAAGGTGGGTGCTCCTCCTCCCTGGTGCATTTTTGCAACTTAATCTTAGAGCTAAGTTCACAGAATGTTGCAGACATCCCTGCACCAATGTATTTTCAGGGACTAGAACAGGGTGAACTGGGGTTGTCCTTAAGTATCTAATAGATGGGGCAGAAGATGGCCTTTATTCTATCTGGAAAGCACAAAGCTTTGAAACTAGCTGAATGACATCCCTGGAAATGAGTGCCAAGTGCAGGGAGCGCATGGTTAAATGCTCTGCCAAACAAGGCAAGGATTCCTCATGCACTTAGGCACTTTGCTGAATAGGGCCGTACAAGGACTGCATTTGGTGTTCATATGAGTTTGAAGCGGCACCAGAATAAATAAAACAAAAATACCGCCATCTTTTCAATTTTAAAGAACAATGAGACCAGCCTTAACAGGCGTGGGTGGTTTGCTTTTCTTTTCAGGGCCATCTCAGGTTTCATTACCAGCAAGGTTGAATGCTATTGTAAGAAAGACAGAAACAGTTATTTAAAAAGTAATAATCATCATCATCATCTGAGACGAGTGTTTTTGCAAAGCAGGTGGCTGTTGGTGGGCTGCCTTGTCACCATCTGTGCAGTCCAGCATGCTGTTTTGATTTGCTTTGGGCACAAGACAGTTTGTAAGGACCATCCATGGTCATTTTGTCCCCACAATCCCTTTTGTAACATGGGCACACAGTAAAGGAAGACCGTTTGTTAAGAAGAAAACTGTGACTAACCAACCAAAATGGGGGAGAAAGAAACTACCATACTAGGGTTAGCAATAAAAAGAAAGAGCTCCAGATTGGCTTTGCAAATTGTGAAGCACTGCTCTGGTAAGACAAGCAGTCTGAGCTAGCTGTCTTAAGTCAAATGTGCACTGAAGTTATAAGCTCAAGCAGAGATGCAGTCTACAGCTTTCCTTTTGTAAAGCAATCGGAACAACTAGGAGACAAACAAAATATATTATTATAGTCTCTCCACCTTGCTTCTCACATGGCACTTATCGCTGTGGTGGCCGGGTGCCATACAACCATGACAATGATTGCCATAGGGAGTAGCATCGTTCCACTTAGAAAACATCTCCAGGCACATAGCAATCCAGGAACTCCATCATGGCAGTACTTGAAACAAGGGACACCCCCATGCTGGACGAGGGTATCCTACGTGTGCCTCTGTGGTGGCTCAAGGAGATGTAAATGTGCTCAAGTCCTAGTGATTTCACTCAGTCTATTGCCAGGCTTACAGACTATATTGCATCCTGGGTAATGAGCACTCGTTGGCATAAAATGTTACTCAACCCCTCTTTAGCACCTGTATAGGGTATTGAGAGCTGTTGATGCACTGTTCTGCCACTCTCAGACCAGAGTGGTGGGAGGGATGGGGGACAGTCCTCAGAAAGAAGGAAAAAATTCTGTTGTTCATCCAAAATTTCACTTCCCATTATATTTTCCCCATCGCAGCTAGTTCCCTTGATGCCCACATGTCACTGCAAATAATGACCCTCTTTCCTACATGTAGTGCTTACGCTACGATCAAAACACTAACTTGGTGTCATCTTACCCACTACCGGGCCTCCCCCTGAAGATCCCAAATGAATTGTTCAAGGACTATCTACTCCACTATCTCATCTGAGGTCTCCTCCTCTGGAAGGAGCCATTTTCTGGAAGAACTGAACAGGGTTTTCACTAGCATCGAAGGGATCCTTGTGTCCTCCTGGGCCCAAAATGGTTGTCTGTGGCTTTCTTCTGATATCTGTAACTTTCATAGTCTAGATGCATCAACGAATGGTAAGCAACCTGGGCCTCCCCTATCAGAAGTCCCCGTGTCTCCTTAGCCAATTAGGCCAGTGTCGCTTTACATGCAAATGACTCTAGGGATGCTTCCAGATCGGTGCGCCTATCAGTGTTTGTTAGTAAAGCTTGTTCAGCCTCCACCTGCTGCATCTGCAGCCATACTGTCTCCTCAGTGAGGCTCTGCTGACCCAGAATGACCTGCAACAATAGGTCTTGATTTCTCTGGCTTGTTCTCCCTCCAATTTCCTTTGTTCGGGCATGTCATGCTCTTGTTGAACTAGGAGTCACAGCGTCTGTTCCATTTTCTCTCGGGCCTAAGGGTCCTTGCATTGCAAACCAGGAGAAAAAATGGATCTGGCTTCTTTACTTCCCAGCAACAGGGCTGGTCTAAGGGTAATTGGCACCCCAGGCGAACTGTGTACCTCGGCACCCCCAGTATAGAGCAAAATAAGAAGCCTAGAATGAACTTTTACATGTACTTATTTGATATTTGAAATGAACAATAAAACAATAGAAACATTTTTTTATTGTTTCACACTTTTCATTAACGCTAACACAATTACACTGCAAAAACACTAATAGACTTTATTATAATACATGTACAATTAAAAGAAAATCCTCATGCACATTTGTGTGAAAAATTAAAACTTTGCTTTTCGTGCTTTCAGTTTTGCAAATTCAGAAACAAGTTCTTTAAGACAAAGTTTCCCAGCTATTCCATGTTCTATTGACACAGTGGCCAGTCCAACAAGTCCTACTTTTGATGAAACTTTAACCCAACTGACAAAATCTAAGGTGCTTTAGATTTAAAAAAGGGTGGCTAGAAGGAAGGTGGAAGAAATCAGTGTCACGAGCTGTAAGATGATATAGGAGTAGGGGTTCATCTTTCTGGATGACGTTGCTCTTGTCATAAGTCCGCTTGACAGTTGAAAAGGTAGGAGTCGCGATTCTTGCAATCTTTCCTCTGAGATCTTTTCAGAGGTCTTTCTCCCCTTACCAAACCAAAGGTCTTAGACCAAGGTGGAGCCATAGCCAGTTATTTAGAATGATGTTCCTGTTATTTTGTTCTGCATATAATTTTGGCTCCCCCTCCCCATGTGTTGGCGCCCTAGGTGACCACCTAGTTCACCTAATGGTTGGATCGGCCCTACCCAGCAAAGTCACAAATTGTAATGGGATTTGCTGCTAGTAGCAGGAGTGGTGCGTCTGGGTGCCTATTCCAGAGCAGGGAGATTGCTCCGACATGCTGTAATTACAGCGCATTGGAGCAGACTCAATTAATGCAGACACGAGTAATACTCGAGCATGGTAATTACTGCGCTCCAGCAGCCTCCACCCAGCGTCTTGTGTATCAGCGTCTCCATGCTTCAAAATGGTGGTGGAGGCTTCTCCATTCGGCACAGTGAACTCCTTCAGCTAACAAAGCCAGGATCGATCTCCAGTTCCTCGCGCTGTTTCTCTCTTCTCCTAGAAATGATCTCCTTCCTTCACCTCTGCCCAGGTCAGACTTTCCCCCCTACTTCTGCTGCACTCATCCATTTCTCAGTCTCAGTGAGAGGGCAGGGTCCCCTGTTACACCTTCGAAGCGTATTTATCTTCCCAATTCAGTCTTGCAAATCTGCTCACGAGTCTTGCAATATTTTGTATTCTACTTTTCAACCTTCAGCTTCTGGAGTCATGTGATTATGTAACGTTCTCAGCATTTATTTAGGGGAAAATATAAGTTTCTAGTCATCATGGCTGGGGAAAAGCTGGGAAATGTGACCTGAGTATGGCCGTTGGGATAGAATTCAGAAAAAATAAACCAGAATTCAGTATTACATTTAAATCTTATGTTTTTTGAACATGGTCTCATGGGACATCTTTACTGGTGGTCTGGGGTGGAAGGGAAGCACTTTAATTAGAGCAGCTTTCGGGAGCCACTCCTAATTAAAGTACCTGCAGCATCACATGTATTCAGCATCTCACACTTCAAAATGGCGGCAGGGTGGTTTAACTAAAACTCATTTGATAAGATTTAGGTAAAGCACCCTTGCAACCATTTTGAAGCACGGAGATGCCAACTACATGTGATGCTGAGGCTGCTGGAGCATGCTAATTAGTCTGCTCTGATGCATGCTAATTAGCATGCATCCAAGCAGGCATCAGGCACGTGTGTAGATGCCCATGAGTTTTAGGAGGAGTTTTTCAATGACGTTTGAGCATTTGAGGTTAGCAATGTTGAGAGTTCACACAATGTGAGCACTGTCAAGTGTGCAAACAAGATTCACAAGATAAACTCAGGGATTGCAATTAAGAATGTTAAAAACATTCTTGCCTGTTTTGGTCTTTCTGAGTTCTTTGCGGCAGAATTGTTCTGTTAATTTTTGCTATTTTTTTTTTTTTTTTTTACTACAGAAATATAAGACCTGGCATTTTCCAAGGGGCACCTTGAGTCTATCAAGGGCTGCTTTGAGTCTAGAAAGTTTGAAAACCACTGGCTTATGGCTTTTCCAAACAGGAATAGGGTAACTACCGAAAATATGTGGTATAGGCCATGTCTGAAATTCCACCAATAAATATATCTGACTTCACTAGTCCGTGGCTGTAGATCATATCTGCAATGTTTCTTAGTAGCTGATGGAATAGCCTCAGATAAATTACCCCAAAAGCAGTTTAAAATGTCAGCACTAGCCAGTGAAGAGACTGAATGCAATCTAGTAACATAATCTGAAGTAGCATTGTGGGTTAATGACCTTATACTTTACTACTTAATGGGGCACACATATTACCAGGCCTATGGTAAATGGATTATAGAATATAACTGCATATACTGGCATTTTATAAATAAATTATTATAACACTAATTGGGACTAAATTGCCTTGTTTTAATGACATCTAGTAATTAAAGTTTTTAGTGGCCTGCTGCCTAGTTCTTTCCTGCTGGGGGAAAATATTTTCTCTGATTATACTAGTGGCAAAACAATGCTAATGCTATTTTGATCCCAAAATAAATTCACTAAAAATCCATTACCTGTATTATCTCCTGCCTTGGAAATATGGTGCATTAATGAAGGGAAGTGAATACCAATACTCTATGTGGAAAGATTGGTACCTTTAATTTAATACAATGATATAAAACCTCATAATAACAACTCTATAGGGTAACATTACCAGGGCCTTCAGTTGGAACATTTGTTTCAGTTCTCGCCTCTTTGCTAATCTCACCAACTCAAGAGTCCCATGGCAGGCTCTGCCAATGGTCTCAACTAGGCTATGCAGCTAGTTCACACATCATTCATAGGTTTATTTTTGCACAGGAAATGCCTATGCAAGGTTTTCATAGGGATCTCTTAAGTGGTGTATTTTAGCCAGCTTCCTTCCAACAGTCCCTAACTGTATTCAGGTTCAGAAGGGCGAAGGTCTATAACAAGACTCAAGTGGAGGGGGTCTCCATCCCGTTATGGCCTGTCCTATCATTCCCTGGCTTACTTAGCAATCTCCCTGGTCTCAATTCTCCTGCCACGCCTTGCTGAAAAAAGTGATCCAGGGGGTGTTCTGCCACTGCCTAAAGCAGCGACGGAAATGAACCTGATGGTCTCATCACACCAGTCAGAGCTTCTGGTGTTTACCAACTGCCTGGCTGTCTTATCTTGAATGTACCTTCTCCAGCTCAGCCTTTGAGTCTGACCTGTTCTGGGCCCGGGGCCTCCAAACTCTCTTCTGGGTTTCTGTGCCTCCAGAGTCCAAAGCTAAGAGCCTTGGACTCAACAGGCACACTGCCTAACCCTTTAAGCCATGGCAGCATGTCCTTAGGTCTACCTGCCCTGCTTGGGTTCCTGCCTTAGGGCTTTTGCACCTGCACATCTGGTGTCCTCCTCTGGGAAGATCTCACACAGGATGTTGGGGCACCCTTTTATGCAGGCCCCCTGTCTCCCTTTATAGCTGCTTCTAGTCCACCGAGTGTCCACTAAACAGAAATTTCAACTTAAAGTTCCTCCCCACCTCAGGGTAAACAGACACAGTCCACAACTCGGGTTTCACCCCTCAGGCCTGCTGCTCAAACAAACAACAAAAAATATCCCAACTAAAACCTGGTTCCCCTCTGGGGCTACTTACTCTGTCTGTCACAGTTTTCCCTCCACCTGGTATGGCTATTTCATCCCTTTCTGTGATCAGGGCTCAACTGGCTCTTTCTCCTCTGGGGTGAGCTTTTATACTCCCTGGCCCCTCCCCTTTTCCAGTCACCTGATCTATTCCACTCTGCCTGGGAGGAGTCTCTTGCTGTCTCTGCAGTGCCAGGGGGCAGCTTGCCACTTTACTTTCCCTGTCTCCCCCTCGGCTCCTATTCCAGCCTCTGGCTCTTGCTGGCCCAGAAAGGTTCAAGCTTTGAAAGCACCCTGTTGGATTTCTGGGCCTTTCCACCCCTTCTCCGTCACAGGGGTTGACCCTGTTACAAGTTCAAAGCTCCTTCCCAAGGCCAGGGTGCAAGCAAGGTTAAGCAGGTCCACTTTTGTAATGAATAGCACTCAAGGGAGTGCAGTGGCTAGCATCATGTCTAGATACCCTTGAAATGACCCAAGTCCCCATTTATATCTGGGTTGATTAAAGACAACTTTCATCAGAAGTCCACCCAAGGCTCAAATTCATTCCTCAAGCTCCATTGCCATCTCCATTATCTTCCCTGCCACCATACCCAAAAAGTTGAAGAGCAATCCTGAATGAATCCATTCATCTTTTAGTATTCCAGGGAGAATCCAGAAATACTCAGATGTGGTCCCACACTTCCCTTAAGTTCATCCAGGATTTTATTTTGCATGAAGACAGAGATAAAGGCGATACTTGTGAAACTCAGATTTGCACATCCTTGGGGGTCATTGTATTTCGTCTGAGGTTTGATTCAGTTCTACTTGCTGATTGACTCTTCAGACTCTATACATACTGTTCTACAAAGCAAGAGACACAACAGTGCTATGCTTACCAGACCAAAAAAATGATCTTAGGCTCACAATCAAAAGTGAATTGATCCCACAGTTCAGGCCCAGGGAAAATACTGAAGTCGAAGCTAATAAAAGCATTAGAAAGACTGAATCCACATCAAACACATTTTTCTTGTAACTCCTAGGGATGGATTATTCTTTTCTATATCTCTCAATATAGGAACATAACACTTATCCTACCAATTCAGAGATGAGGCCCTTCTATTCCAGATTGCTAGGACAAGACACATTTGACCTATGTCCATCTTTCTACTTCTAGCCCCATGCTAGTGATCAAGAACAGACAATACAAGCAAATTATCCCATATATGGCTACTGCAGATTTTTATATCATTCTCAAACTGTCCAGCATCCTTTTGAACTGCCTGTTCCCTGCTCTTTTAATAGATGTGTTTACCATGCTTCTTTTACAGTGTGTGGAAGAAAGGGTAGAATTTTTCTAGTCAAATTCTGTTTCTATTGGAGATATTACCAAACGTCGTGTGGAGGCCAATGGTACTATGATTTTCTGTCTTATTCTTAAAACACCCAGGAGTGTGTTCATCTTGAAAGGAATTCATTGTAATTATTATTATTATTTATAAAGCACTGCAGATATGCCTGGTGCTTTACTAGAAAGTCTTAGATCTCTGAACTAAAGTGCCAAGGAAGTGATCTTGCAAATTGCTGAACGCCCTTATTTTCCATTGATGCTACAAATAGCTGAGAGATCTGGGCATCTTACAAGACGTAACCCTAAAATAGATGTGTAGAGCAAAGGATGATGGCAAAGGGAGGAGGAGAGTTGACTGGAGTGTAAGAGAGCAGGAGTTAAAACAAACAGGAAGGAGGAGATATTTTGACTGATTTTGCTTTCATTATGCTAATCCCAGTGCATGTATGTGGGGCATTCATATGCTCCAGTGAGGTGAAAGCATGGGGTGGTGGAAGGGAAAAAGAAAAATTCAAAAGTAGACAAAGAGGAATTATGGAGAAACAATGGGAGATATGGCCAACGAAGGAGAAACAATGGGAGACATGGCTTTCAGTCTCTTCTGTTTGATTTCATCCAACAGTATAGCCCTTTATTCCCATTCAGAGCCTGCATGTTCAGTGTTATATCCTCCATAAACCTGTACACAACACTGGTGTGGGTTCTGCCATGACTTGACTCCATAGACTTAAACAGTGCAAGGCCCAAGCAGTCCGGAACTAATAGCGCATTATATGAAAGATGAGCAACATGAGTTTCACCTTGTCCAAAACATGGACAAAGCTCCACTGTGACCACATGATGGATTCATTGGACCAATACTAACAGGAAAGAGATAGTGAACAGTGAGGGAGATGGATATTTGACAGGAGATGGGGTGCCTAGGAGGCTTCAGGGCATGTCTACATTGCCTCTGTGCCAAGTCTAGGAGCACCATCATAGAGTGCAACCTGCCATCGGCTCCTGCTCCCTTGCACAGAAACTCCTGGAAATAAGGCAGCGTAGCCACATTAGAGTGGCCTGAGCTTAGACTGTTTGACTTGGGTATGCTTATCAACCACTGCTGTAAGGGGACTCTGTTTCTACGTTTAATGCAAGTGGGCAGGATATGCCCCACAGAGGTGCTTTGAGGACGACAGAGGCCGTGTAGACATGCAGAAGGTGAGAAGGGGAAGCTCATGGATCAGTTCTCTCCAGGCAATTGGCAGCATTTGAAAATATCGTTCTGAAATCCTCTAAATTAGCTCAGTTGCCAATTCAGCTGTCAGTATGGCAGGGGGCAAGCAGGCTGTGCAGTCATGTTTTTAATGGCCTTGTCTGGGGCAGGATATGTGTATGTCAGGGAGAGGGTGGGTCCAGCTTCATTGAAGCCAAAGGCTCTTCCACTGGGGGCAGGATCAGGCCCTGGACTGAGTTTTGTAATGAAATATCCTTGTGGGTTTTAGACTGAATTTACACAGCAGCTGCCTGCTCTGCTTAGTTACTCCCTGGGAGGAAGGCTAAGTCTCCGCCACTGTACAGTACTTGAAGCTACGTGGATGAATCATGCATGAGCTGAAAGCAGCACTAAAGGGATTGGATTTTTGTTGTGAATATTATATGGCTGAGTCAAGAACATCTTCAGCAAAATACGGGAAAAACAAAGTTTGGTAATAAAATGTGCATCTTCCCCAGCTTCCGTAGCAAGAAGTTATAGCGCGCAAAAGCTTTTGCAGGTGTACTCTATAAGCATAAGAGAGGCCAAATTCAAGGTAATGCTTCGGGGTGGGGACGCCAAGTCATTCTCTGCTAAACTTAGACCTAGCAATCAGGCAGCTCTCTTAGTCTAGCCTGACCTAATTTACAGGATGAAGAGTTCAGGTACAGACATGAAACTTTTTTACTGGTATAAGTGGTCAGGAATTGGTCTATACCCATAAGGGAACAGAAGTTCACCACACACAAACTGGTTTAGAAATCAGTCTTAGATTTGCCCCACCACCAGAGGGTGAATGTGCGTTCTGTTTGCTACTAATCTAAACTACACCGCTTGCAGAAAACCCTGTAACTTGGATGGACTCCACCTTGGGATGTTTGAAGGTCTTATATTTAGCCTTTGGGCCCGGAGGAGGACTTTGGTGCTGTTTGCTGTGCAAACAAACGGTGAGAGATGTCCTGAATGGGACAAAGGCTGGAGATATTTCATTTAACAGAGGGGGAAAGTGAAGCACAAAAGCCTTACCCCAGGTCACCCAGGGAGTCAGCAGAAGCAGAAAGAACTGAAGTCACATCTCCTGTGACTTCCACCAGTACCTTTGCACCACGGGTCCAGCGTTCCTCTACATTTGCTCCTTCTAAACACAGTCTTGATTAGATTTTATTATATTCCCCTGTAAATTCAGCCCAGGAAATCAATTCTTTTAAAGCCTAAATCCCTTTCTGCGCTGCAATTCCCTTATTATAGTAATTTTGACACTGACAGCAGTGCTGACATGCCAGGCTAGTTCATGTCCTGTGCATGCCTTCATTTGCTCTTAGCATCAAAGATGCTTTTGCCAGCGGATCGACTAGTAATGGATGGGAAAATAAGCACACGGAAACCACAAACCAGACAATGAAGACATTGTTGGTCTTGCGTTCTGCGGGTCAGGTGCTGACTGACCTGTAGGACGACCTAAATGCAGTTTCTTTATACAAGCCTTTTGTTCTCTATGGCATTCACGGTCTCAAACCTGACACTGTTGGATGGCAGCTCTCAATCCTAGAAGTATTTTAGCAAGCTGGGAAAGAATTAAGCACCTGAAAAACTCCCTTTCCTCCCTTCTCTGTGCCCTCCAAGCATTTTCAGTGGATTGGGATTCACGGCAAGAACTTCAGACGCTGCATAGACTTTATGTGGAAAAAGGATTTGTAAGTTCTGTGCCTTATCTGAACTTCCTGAGTATGTAAAATTGGATTGGAAAACTCACAAGGATAATCTCTTGTGAGATGTTCTAATCCTCCTGTCGACAATATAGAGCAGTGCAAATTAAAACAGAACGGGAAAAGCATCATCCAACTCTGTGTAAGTTTGGGTGAGAGGTTTTTAAGGCTTGTAGTTTAACCTTGGCTAGTCGTGTTGGGTTGTTGGGTTTTTTTCTTTGTTGGTTTTTCCCAAATTACAAATTCTCCTGCGATCATTAAAGATTCTTCAGTCCTTAATGTAAAAATATGCCTATGTGGGAAATAATATTCTTCTGTTATCTCACCTATTTGTTAGACTTCATTTCACTTCCTTGTTTTAAACATCTATTGCCTCCGCTTCACAGCTGTGGTTTAATTGCCTTCTATAGAAACGGGAATGTAAAACTAGAAGAAACCTCCTAGGTCATCATCACATTGCCGACAACCACACTGTAGTCTTGTTCATAAATTTATCAAGCTCCATTTTAAAGTGTGTTAGGGAGGGTGGGTTTCCACCCTGGAAGCCTGTTCCATAACCTTGCAACCTTGACCATTAGGACCCTTCGTCTCATTTTAGCCTAACATTTATTCACAACCACTTTATACTCATTTGTTCACGTGCAACATTCTCCTTTAGCTTAAATAGTTCTTCTCTTTC
>NW_005842251.1:1310318-1386433 GCF_000455745.1 Alligator sinensis
GTGCTTTGACATCCTCTGGGTTACAAGGCATCTATAGGGAGATGCATCTGTTTATGTGTAGTTAAAATTATTCAGTGGTGTGTGGTTAAAGAAAAATCCCTTTTTGGCGGCAGAGATATAAGTCAGCCCTTTTGCATGAATTAGCCAATGAAACATCTACAAAGGGCTATTACCTTGATCAGCTAGAGATGTTTTACACTTACAGATGTGCTTTTTTCCCCTCCATCTTCTACATTCTGCTGTTACCATTGCCTTTCAGTTGTAGGTGCATGCATGTCATTGCCCAGGACATATTGAATAATTCTGGTATTAGAGAGTGAGCAGTGAATTGAGGGAAATGCTTTGCATGTTCATCTTCATTTTTGTCGGCAGATCTCCCTGCTCGGGAGATATTGCATGGCCCCGGGACGAAAAGCTCAGAAATCAATAGCCATTTCAGACACTGTAGTTTTAGTTAACAAGCTATTTTATTAAATTAAGGAGGCTGACACTGGAGAGCTGTTCTTTGTTTTGTAAATTATGGAAGTGTTTTGTTTTTTAAATTAAAATGGACCACTGCCTTCCTGCTAGAGAGAATAGCAGCCTTCATGTTATTGGTGCTGTCTCTGTCAAGGCTAACGGCATCCTGGGCTGTATTGGCAGGAGCGTTGCCAGCAGGTCAAGGAAAGTGATCCTTCCCCTCGACTCAGCACTGCGGAGGCCACATCTGGAGTCCTGTGTCCAGCTGTGGGCCCCCCACTACAGAAAGGATGTGGACAAATTGGAGAGGGTCCAGCGGAGGGTAGCTAAAATGGTTCGAGGGCTGGGGCACATGACATGTGAGAAGAGGTTAAGGGAACTGAGCTGATTTAGTCTGGAGAAGACAAGACCAAGGGGGACTTAATAGCAGCCTTCAACTCCCTGAAAGGGGGGTTCAAAAGAGGATGGAGCTGGGCTGTTCTCAGTGGTGGCAGATGACAGAACAAGGAGCAATGGGCTCAAGTTGCAGCAAGGGAAGTTGGGGTTGGATATTAGGAAGATTTTTCTCACTAGGAGGGTAGTAAAATACTGGAACAGGTCACCCAGCGAGGTGGTGGACTCTTCATCCTTGGAGGTTTTTAAGACCTGGCTAGACAAAGCCTTGGCTGGGATGATGTAGTTGGGGCTGGTTCTGCTTTGAGCAGGGAGTTGGACTAGATGTGACCTCTGGAGGTCCCATCCAACCCTCATTTTCTATGATTTTATGATTCTGAGTCCTGATGACTCAGCAGGCAAGTGTATCCGAGAGCTTCCCAGCTATCCTTTCCCTCAAGCTTAGCAGAAGGATTAGGAAACTCAGAAATTTGACATCTGACTGTGGCTGCCTATGGCCTCTTCTTGCAGGGCAAGGCCTTTTACCTCTGGTCAAGGATCCAACTTAGGTCTAAAGCAGTCAAAAGTTTGCTACCATCTCACAGCTGTTTTGTCGGTGGAATGAATCAGTGGATTCAGCCTGAGCCAGTATTTAAAAAAAAATACAAAAATAAACCGAATAAATTTGTCTGCTGAAGTAGGAGCAGACAATCTAGTGAATAAGGATACATGCAGATGTCAAGAAACCTTCTATTCTATTCCTATATTTACCAATCTCAGTTTTAGGGTCAGTCTTTCTGTGTCTCCCCCAACTGCCATGATGTCAACAAAGAAAAGATTCACTTGTCCCCAAGGCCTTTAGGTGACACCTTTCCTCCCTTGTTGACAGATCTCTCTATATACATTTTGCTATGCATTCTCCCCATCCTCCTCACTGCACTGAAAAACAACATGAGAATCGCTGGGTTCTCCATGACTTCGCTTTGCAACTTGCAACTTCTGCAAAGCATCCCCTGAAGAAAGACACGCTCCCCGCTTATGAACACGTTGGAACACCCTTGGCCAATATGACCCTAATGCTCTAGTCACTCTTCTGGTGGTGTCAGTCTGGAGGCCCTAGTCTTCCTGGACAGTTTTCAATTGGACTCAGACACTTTAAATAGAGCTGAGCAGCCATCTTTGGCTGGGAAGTGGTGTGGAAACTCTTGCAGCGTAGGAGCAAATTGGGCTTTCTACCAAAATGATGGTATTTCAAAAAAAGGCTGTTGTGTTCCTCTCCAGGTTGGAGCTGGGTATTAAAAAATGGTATCTAATCTCCAACAGATGTCTGGCTCTTTTCTTCTAAGACCTTTGCGAACGTACAGTCATTGCTGTTCCAAACTGGCACGTCGTTCCCTTGTATGTCCCTACTAAATACTGAATATTGCTGTTTCATAGAATCAAAGGACCAGACGGGACCTGCAAGATCATCAAGTCTGGTCTTGGCTGGGATGATGTAGTTGGGGCTGGTTCTGCTTTGAGCAGGGAGTTGGACTAGATGTGACCTCTGGAGGTCCCATCCAACCCTCATTTTCTATGATTTTATGATTCTGAGTCCTGATGACTCAGCAGGCAAGTGTATCCGAGAGCTTCCCAGCTATCCTTTCCCTCAAGCTTAGCAGAAGGATTAGGAAACTCAGAAATTTGACATCTGACTGTGGCTGCCTATGGCCTCTTCTTGCAGGGCAAGGCCTTTTACCTCTGGTCAAGGATCCAACTTAGGTCTAAAGCAGTCAAAAGTTTGCTACCATCTCACAGCTGTTTTGTCGGTGGAATGAATCAGTGGATTCAGCCTGAGCCAGTATTTAAAAAAAAATACAAAAATAAACCGAATAAATTTGTCTGCTGAAGTAGGAGCAGACAATCTAGTGAATAAGGATACATGCAGATGTCAAGAAACCTTCTATTCTATTCCTATATTTACCAATCTCAGTTTTAGGGTCAGTCTTTCTGTGTCTCCCCCAACTGCCATGATGTCAACAAAGAAAAGATTCACTTGTCCCCAAGGCCTTTAGGTGACACCTTTCCTCCCTTGTTGACAGATCTCTCTATATACATTTTGCTATGCATTCTCCCCATCCTCCTCACTGCACTGAAAAACAACATGAGAATCGCTGGGTTCTCCATGACTTCGCTTTGCAACTTGCAACTTCTGCAAAGCATCCCCTGAAGAAAGACACGCTCCCCGCTTATGAACACGTTGGAACACCCTTGGCCAATATGACCCTAATGCTCTAGTCACTCTTCTGGTGGTGTCAGTCTGGAGGCCCTAGTCTTCCTGGACAGTTTTCAATTGGACTCAGACACTTTAAATAGAGCTGAGCAGCCATCTTTGGCTGGGAAGTGGTGTGGAAACTCTTGCAGCGTAGGAGCAAATTGGGCTTTCTACCAAAATGATGGTATTTCAAAAAAAGGCTGTTGTGTTCCTCTCCAGGTTGGAGCTGGGTATTAAAAAATGGTATCTAATCTCCAACAGATGTCTGGCTCTTTTCTTCTAAGACCTTTGCGAACGTACAGTCATTGCTGTTCCAAACTGGCACGTCGTTCCCTTGTATGTCCCTACTAAATACTGAATATTGCTGTTTCATAGAATCAAAGGACCAGACGGGACCTGCAAGATCATCAAGTCTGGTCTCCTGTCGTGGGTTGGAGGTTATTGGGCTCAAACGAGCTCAACGAGGTGCTGATCCAGCCTCCTCTTGAACACCTCCAGGGATGGCAACTGCACCACCTCTGCTGGGAGCATGTTCCAGATTCTAGTTACCCTTACGGAAAAAAGTTTTTCCTTATGTCCAGCCTAAATTTTCCCTCTATTAGCTTGTGCCCATTGGTCCTCCTCCCCCCAAGGGGTGCCTTCCTGAAGAGTTGCCCCCCTAGATCTTGGTGCTCATCCCTGACGTACTTGTAGGCAACTATCAAGTCACCTCTCAGTCTTTTACTCGGACTGAACAGACCCAGTTCCCGGAGTCTCTCCTTACAGGGCCTATCCTCCAGGCCCCTAATCATAGGGGTGGTCCTTCTCTGTTCCCTCTTGAGCTTATCCACATCCCTCCTGAAGTGCGGTGCCCAGAACTGGACACAGTACTCCAGCTGTGGCCTGACCAGCGCCAAGGAGGCAGAAGCACCTCCCTGGATCTATTGGTAACACATGGATGGATGCACCCAGACTGCTATTTGCCCTGCTGGCGACTTCATCGCACTGCTGGCTCACACTCATCTTCCAGTCAACTGTGACCCCCGGGTCCCATCCAGATGCTGTGCCAGCCAGTGGACCGCCACCCATCATGCAGTTATAGTGAAGGCTTTTCCTACCCAGATGAAGAACCCGGCATTTTTCCCTGTTAAACCTCATCTGATTCCTTTCCGCCCATGAAACCAGTCTGTCAAGGTTATCCTGGATCTTGACCATATCCTCTGATGTGCCCACGTTTCCCCACAGCTTGGTATCATCCGCAAACTTAATCATGGAGCTTTCCACCCCCTCATCCAAGTCATTAATAAATATGTTAAAGAGCATGGGTCCAAGCACCGATCCCTGGGGGATGCCACTGGGGATGGCCCTCCAGGATGAGGCCATCCCATCCATTACAACTCCCTAGTTTGGAGTCTGTATCTTAATTAACTTAGCCATTGCTAAAGTTCAGCTTCTCAAATTCGTTCTAAAGTGAGCTCCATGCTACATGGATAGCAGCCCCAAGTCTAGCTCAGCTACGTCTCCACGAACTGAAATCACAGCAGTTGCTGCAGCACAAACATAACCACTCGCTGCTTCTGCAATGCCTCAAAGAAGTGAAACATTTCAGTAGTTGTATCATCCATGTATTTAGTAAGTTATTGGTTGAGGCTTTGCATTGTATCTTCTCAATTGTGTCTCGTTTAGATTCCAAATCCTCTTGGGCGCAAGCTGCTTGTATTATTCATCTTATCCGGCACCAAGTACCCTATCCATGCTTGAATAAGACTAGTGATAAGTCAGCACGGTATGCTGCTTAGGCTTGAAAAAAAATCACAAGTCTGGAGTTGTATTCATCTTGAGCGGCTCCTTTTATTCATTTGTCCCTCTGTTTTCCCCTTCCTATTGCTGGACTGTACGTTCTTCACAGCAGACAGCATCTTTCATTATATTATTGGTCCCGTACAATGGGGCTCTGATCGCAGTTGCGATCCTTCTGTGATTAGGTGCGGGATTAAAAAAAGACATTGAGACGTTACTCTACAACCTGTTACATCGGCTCTTTCCTGCCGTAAGGTACCTTTCTTCATCTAAACTGGGGAGCACGAGAGAGTCTATAAGCTCGCTTCCCAGAGCTCAGCCTTAACTGCTTTACATCAGTTTTAACGTACTGCAGTCCCACCTTCTGCAAGAAGGCTCATCTGTCATTGTATTATGCCTCGGCATCATTCAGAGCAAAGCATTTTGAAATTTCAAACACCGGTAAAGTCATTTCTTAACAGAAAAAAAAAAAGAAGCTTTTTCACTGCTGAAGCACTTCCTCTATAATGGTCATGGTATGCAGCATTGGGAAGGCATTTTACACGCTTGGATGCTCAAAATATAGTAGGCAGAGGATAATGCCATCAGGATGTATTTGAAACTCACTTCTATTAAAATGGGGAGAAAATGCCTCAAATGAGGAACCGCCTCCCAAAGTGACACTTCCACAGAAAGCCAAGCAGAGTGTCATCTGTGCTGCTTAGGTGGTGCTATGAGTTGTAGCAAGGAGTCTCATTTAATAAGCTCTCCTCAGTAGATTTAAAGTCCTATTGAATTTTAAGGTAAGATTGTCTGAACAGACTAAAGAAGATTCACCGATTGCCTGTCACCGAATGATGGCAAGTGAAAGATTTGAGCAAAAGGGTCCCTGGGAGGCTATGATCTATAAATCTGTCACGAAACACAGACTTGGATGTACTTAAAATTAGGCTAGTTTAAAGAAATAGCGTCTCTTAGAATTATGCTCTACGTGCCATGGCTAGCATCCGCCATTACTCGACTGGTATCCTACATTTTCTTTCATGACAGCATCTCTTCATCTATTAACTCCTTCCCGGTTTGGAGCTTGATAACATATGGAGGTTCATCAGATGGAAATTATTGCTAATAGATAACTGTCAATCATTTTCCATTACGTTCAATGAGATGTGACTGGATGGTTTGCTTTTTATATATACACACACACACACACACACACACACACACACACACAAAGTTGGAACGTATTGATTTTTAGGGCAGTTTCCCAGTCATTTCGAAATCTCTGTGGGACATTTCTTTTGAAGCTGGGTCTGTGCATTGCTATAAGGAAACATACCTTTATTTCTAACAGGTTTTAACAGTTATATATTTGCTTTTCTGGTTCATCTTGACAGCAAATCCCCAAAAAACTGCAAAGGGCACCAACTTGTTACATAAGGAAAAGGAAAGTACCAAGGAAAAGAATTATAGTGGTGAGACAGATTTAACTTGGAAACAATTTAAGGCAAAATTGTGACTTTCCACCAACTGGAGCAGTCTCCCACAAGAGCTGGGAGTATTTCCTAGCCCGAGCGCTGTCAAGACAAAGCATGGTGCAGAATTTTGCTTCCTGCTTTTTGGACCTTGATGGCAGACGAATAAGAAAAGGCCTCTAGTGCGAAGTGAGATTGCTGATCATCGTACCCGATCCTGGGGGAAAGAAAGCGGATGAAATTCTGATCGACGCTGAGAGATTTGTCTGGTTTTAGACCCGAGGAGGGGCATCTTCTATAAACAGAGAATTGTGTGGTCATCATTATGATCTCAGTATGGCAAATAATAACTGAGATTCCCATGCAGGGTTTGAATGAGGTATTGCAGGGATGTGCAACTGCCCCCACCCCCCTGCATTGGGACAGTGCCCCTGAACACCCCCCCTCCACACACACACACACACACACACACACACATACACACACACACCCTTGGCCCCCGAGGCCATGCCACCCCATCCCACTCCAGAGGGGAGAAAGGGAAACAGAAGCTGGGAGGGGACCTTGGAGCCCCCCAGGACAGACGGGGGGGAGCGATGCTCAGACCAGAAGTGTCGGGGGGTACAGGTTAACCCCTCAGGCAGCAGTTGGATAGCCCTGCTATGCCGCTTGTTAGAAAGGGCCTGTTGTGATGTGACAGCCTCCATGCCCTTATCTCATACTAAATGACATTTAAACCATGCTAACCTGTCCCTGGTTCAGTCCACTTTGGTTTACCTCCTGGTCAGAGCATGCACATGAGCAGTTAACTCAGTGGTAAACCCTGCCCGCTTGTAATCCCACGGTAAATTATTAATACCCTAAGACTGGGCCCCATTGTATTAGGTGCTGTACGTGTACAGGGTGCGAAAGCACCCCAGCTCCTAGCAGCTGACAGGCTTTACCAGACAAATTAAATAAATGGAGGGAGATGAAATGACTTAGATGCATAGATCATAGATTGCAAGGGGCTGGAAGGGACCTCGCAAGATCTTCGGGTCCAGCCCCCTGCACCAGGCAGGAAAGATAACTGGGATCAGGTGACCCCAGCGAGGTGACCATCCAGTCTCCTTTTGAAGATTTCCAGGGTAGACAATTGCACCATCTCGGGGGGAGTTTATTCCAGTCTGGACACCCTGACTGCAAAGAAGTTTTTCCTGGTATTAAGCCTGAATTGATCTTCCAGGAGTTTGTGGCCATTTCCCCCGGGGGTGCCCTGGTGACGGCTTGTTCACTTAGCTCTTGCTGTATTCCCCTGATATAGCGGTAAGCTGCTACCAGGTCCCCTCTCAGCCTTCTCTCTTTTAGGCTGAAGAGGCCCAAGTCCCTCAGCCTTTCCTCGGACGGCTTGCCGTGCAAGTCTCTGTTCATACGGGTGGCTCTTCTCTGGACTATCTCGAGTTTTCCCACATCCTTGTTGAAGTGCGGCGCCCAGAACTGGACGCAGTATCCCAGCTGTGGTCTCACCAATGCCGAGTACAGTGGAAGAATCACTTCCTTGGTTTTACATGAGATGCAACAACGGTTAATGCATGCCAGCGTGCTGTTTGCCCTGCTGGCCGCAGCATCGCACCGCCGGCTCGTGTTCATGCGATGGTTGATTATTACCCCTAGGTCCCTTTTGGTCATGGTGCTAATCAAATTGGCACCACCGAGTCTGTAGATGAGTTGGGGATTGTTCATCCTTACGCCTCTCCATGTTGAACTTCATCTGGGTCTGATTTGCCCAACTCTCCGGTCCACCTGAATCTGCAGCCTATCTTCAGACGCAACCACACTCCCCCACAACTTGGTGTCATCTGCAAATTTGGCCAGTGAGCTCTTCACCCCCGCATCCAAATCACTGATAAAAGCGGCAAAGTCCAGGCAGCAGTTGAGAATTAGGGTCTCCCACATCCCAGTCCAGTACCTTACCCGCACGAGCACAGATTCGCCCAGCAGCACAAAGAGTTGTTGAGGCTGAAAGAAACCTTTTGGCTCACATTACCCTGCATATCCGCACATGTGCAACCCCCCCACGGATGCTGTCATAAAACAAATGCTTTGGAAGCATACGGGGTCAGAGTCATATATTTATATACAGAGCGAAAGCCTGGCCTCCTCAAAGTCAAAGGCAAAACTCCCACTGGTTTCATCAATAGAGCCAAGATTTCTCCCACAGAGTCTAGCATCCTGTCTCCGGTAATATCCAACACCAAATGGGTCTGAGGAAATGGGGGACAAATCCTTTAATGCACCTACCTATAGAGCAAAAGTTCTCTCCTAACCTCTGCTGAGATAAGCAAGAGATCTGATTTACCAGTGTTTCAGCCAACATTGTTGCAAGCGTTATTAATGGTGATGATATCGTTCCCAGCCCTTGCAGGCTCAAGCCCCAGTATCTGACTTGCTAACTCTCCTAAGGAAGTGTATTTCACAGCCTGACTACTACTCATTTCCTTTAAACCTGCACGCCATTAATTTAATTGAATGAACCATTATTCTTGTGGTATGGGATTTCATGGGGGGGAAAGCAGAGACTGATCATCAGTTCCTCACTGTGCCTGTCAGTCTTGCACGGGAATGAGCTGGGGGATTTCGGAGGATGAGAGCAGTACTGTTTGGGACATTTAAAACAAAATGAGGCAAAGCACTAGAAAATATACTGTGAGCAGCAATCCTATATTAGCTAGGGGAACAAGCGGCAAGGATAGTCTCCTACCTTTTGAAGTCAATAGGAGCGAGACCAGATGACGTAATAGACTTTTCCTTTCTGATTCATCCTATGTCCTTTTATTTCACGTATCAAATGAATGTTCTGTTCTTAAAGGGAAATCTGCCAAGCAAAAGGGATTTCTTCCAAAATGCAAACATCAAACCCGAGTCTGCAGCACATCAGAGAAACACAAAAGAAAAAGACAGCAGAGGAAATGAAATGGTGGGGCAGAGGAAGGACTTAAAGGGCCAAGGTAAAGCCATCTGTACTTCTGTAGGACCATTTTGTGCGGCATAACTCAGTTCTCATGAAAAACAGACCTCCTGTTGCAAAGCAGGGGCCCGCTCTGAATACAGAAAAGCATGGGATGAAAAAGTGCGCCGGATATTAATTGCAGCACTTTGCAACTTCAGTACCGTGGCACTACACTTCATTCCCTTTCTTCTCTGAGCACTGAGGCAGGGAGACTGGGCTAGATGATTTCTTGCGGTGTGCTCCCTCCCTATTTTCTGCTTGCCTTCTATAAGTTGCTGTCCCACGTGACAGATATACATTCGCGGGCCCACGTACTATTGTCCCGCAGGGCAGGCATCGCAATAATTACTGGTGCTTTAGCAACCCCAGAAGCGACAAAGATTTCTCCAGCAGAACTTGTATCTTGCAAAGAATCACAGACTTCAAAAATCAGTTTAAACAGCACTTTCTAAGGGTCCGTCCTGGCCATGCCAACCAATGCTGCGGGTATCCTCACATGGTTCTGTGACCGCTCCCTTGACTTGCAAAGGCTGTGTCAAATACAAGCAGCTTCCCACCAATTCTGTAGCTCCGGTCATGTATCTTTTTGGCTCCACAGCAGACTAACCACAAAAGCCCCTGGCTCACAAGCAGTAAAATACCTTCCAGAACAAAGCCTTCTGAATCTAGCTGGCTTCGCAGAAAGAAGTGCAAGACCTGGAAATGTGGGATTTATACCTGCATTACCTGAAGTTCTCAAAAGGCCTGTAAAGAAAATATGGAATGATTAAAGAAAATGGAAGCGCTATGTTTCCCCTCCAATAAGAGAATATTTCCCCAGGATTGCAAATCCGAGAGATGCAGCTGAAGTATTAAGTGGAGACTTCATAAATGTCCTTGCAAAGGGAAGCACTGAAATATAGTATGTAAACTAATGCTGGCTGCGCCTCTGCTGACCTAAATAAATCTAGACCAGTGAGACCGGCACTTTCTTTTAGAAAGCAGCTCCAAACAACCAAGTCTGGAGATTGTTTTAAAGCAATATAGAGAACTGGTAGGAAAAAAATTAAGTAGCCACGCTAGAATCATCATCCTTATAGGAAATGGAGCAAACTGGAGCCTTCAACTACCTGAAGGGTGGTTTGAAAAAAGACAGAGCTGGACTGGTCTTGGTGGTGGCAGATGCCAGGACAAGGAGCAATGGGCTCCGGCTGCAGCAAGGGAAGTTGAGGTTGGATATTACGGAGACTTTTCTCACTAGGAGGGTAGTAAAATACTGGAGCAGGTCACCCAGAGAGGTGGTGGTAGCTCCATCCTTGTAGGTTTTTAAGGCCTGGCTTGACAAAGCCTTGCCTGGGAAGATGCAGTTGGGACTGGTCCCGCTCTGAGCAGGGAGTTGGACTAGATGTGACCTCTGTCCAACCCTCATTTTCTATGAAAAGGGAAGAGAAACAAGAAAAGTGAGGAATTAGAGCAGCACATGTGACTTCTAGTCTTGGCGCAATACCTTTATTTGAGTCTCCACTTTCTGAATGTGGTCTGCATGATTTGACTCTCGTGGTGTGGAAATATGAGGGTCAAATATTCTCATCCTTGTGAAGCCCTAAACAGGAGGTACAGTTTGGCAAAGACTCAACATTGTTTCATGCAGGGAGCTTAAATGCTCTTCCAGGCCTGGTCTTTCGGTGTGAATAACCTCTCTTTAATCATGTTTCACACATTTTTGCTTCTAATGTAACTTTGAACCATAACTGTGGGTGACTCACAATTTATGTGGGATGTCGGTATTTTGGAAACTCAAATGGGTTGCGTCTCTGGAGATGCTCTCAGGAGATTTGTGTTACAACTTTTAGTCCGTACACTGAGCATGGTGTATATTGTACAGGATCAAATACTGTTTATTACAGAAAAATACAAGTTGCCTAAAACCATAGATTCTAAAAAGTGCCCCTTTGTCCATGCAACAAGATGCAGCCATGGATCTGAAATATATAATTGCACACCGTTTGCTTTTCTTTGAATTGCATGCTCAGGCTCAATTGCCCTGGTTCAATAGTTATTTTTCATGTAAGGAAAAAACACATTCAAAGAAACAGCACTCGGCATCTGTGTTTCCATGTGCAGAGGTGCTGGAAGGCAGTGTGCTACCTGTTCTCTTTTGTCCTGCAATTTGATTTTTTTTTTTCCAATGGTTTGAGCTGGTGACTTACCTCTTTAAGAAATTTAGAAAGAACTGTCAGCTGCTTTGGGGGCAAAACTGTGGCCATCTACAAACAGACACACAGGTGCACCTTGGGATGACAGCTCCTGTCATTATACTACTTGCAATTCACTTGCCCCCGTGATGGAGTGTATTGGCTTATTGGCAGCATGCTTGATGGCAAGTTGGAAAGCGCCCAGCTTTGCGTGTTCCTTTGTATGCCTTTTTTTTGCAAATACAGATCAAACCTGGGAGCATTCAGCCAGGGAGCAATTCCCAGGCATATTATGGAGATATGAGAAGTGACAAAGGTTGCAGTGGCATTTGCACTTTAAGGATGATATTAGCCCTATTTTATATATTAGCTACTAAAATTACTGTCCCAATTTAACCGAACTCTTCAGACAATAATGGATTCTTTCTGCAGACTTTATACTGTATTTTTCAAACTTTTCCAAGAACCTGACTTTTTTTCATTTTTAGGCCCGAATACCTAAAATGATGTCACCCCTAAAAAGTCCTTACCCCCATCTGTTATTCACAGTGAGGCAAATGTTCACTTTTCTAATGTTTCACCTACACACAGTGGATCATTTCCATCATCTTAATTTTACTTGTAAATAAATGCCAACCGCTATTTCCGTTCTTTGATGCTGGACCATATCCCATGATGTTGTTACCTCTAACTAGCCTGGTCCTTACCCACCCCCTAGCGTTCCTGGGGTGCTTTTGTTGTTCATGATGAATTAGATGATGATCTCCTTGATTATACTGATTTGAGTTGGTAGGAAATGCCTTGGGTGGAATAATTAAAGTTCTATGGAAATTAAAAGAAGCAGAGATAGTGAAAGGCTTGAATACCTGGGAAAATTCAGCCATTAGGTCTAAATGAATGAAGTCACCATATTTTCCCATCTACAACGTGCCCTGGGATATAACACTCGCCTTGTTTTTGAAAGGCAAAAGGAAGAAAACAAGATCTTTCTGTGTAATAAGTAATTGAGTAGCAGCAGCGAGGGACCCAAGCCTGCTCATAGATCTGCTCCCTCCGGCTTGCTGCAGATTTTACTGGCAGGTTTGCCTGATCAGTGGCAGAAATTGTTCTTACCGCATTTCTTGCATATAATGCACACTCCAAATTCCAGCTGCTGGTTTTTGGGGGAAAGGTGTGGTTTGCATGATGAAACATGTGGTACTACGTGGGATATGTACATATCTGGATGGTAAAGACAAGCCATTTGCATGCAACAATTGCTTATATGACCTACAATTCAGCATTATTGTCTAGCTACATTGTTCTTAAGACATGGAGAGGATCATAGAAAAGTAGGGCTGGAAAGGACCTCACAAGGCCATCTGGTCCAGCCCCCTGCTGAAAGCAGGATCATCCCTTTCTCAACCATCCCAGCCAGGTGTCTGTCTAACCTACTTTAGAAAGTTTCCAAACTCGGAGAAGCTTCCACAGCTTCTCTAGGCAGCCTGTCTCAATGCGTGACCAATCTCCTAGAGTGTCGAAGAATATAAAAAGAGAAAGTAAGTTCTAAGATAGCTGAAGTACAGCCGACAGAAGAATGGATACGTGGTACTAATGTAAGTGGTACTAACTGGTCACGGCGTGCAAGTCAATATAGCTCAGGTCATCTGCACCTCAGATAAGGAGAACAGAATAGGATCCCACTTTCTCAAATGATGAGGTAAAAATGCAGACCGAGTTACTCTGATTCTTTGGGAAAGGGGACCAGGACAGGAATCTGCCATGCCTACGCCCCAGAGAAGGAAGCGTTCATCACGGCAAGATGAACGACCCTGGAGATGCCGCGTCTGATATGATTCCCTCCCTTCCTGACTATGGAGTCTGTTTTCTGTGCAGGAACAGCAGCAATCTGGGCAAGGGTGCCAGGTTCTTTGTGGAGGATCTGTGCCCTGGGCTGAGGAAAAGGGCACTCCTTCAAGTCTGCAGAGTAAAAATAGTGGGCACCCAGATGAGGGAGGAGGTGATCTAGGACTCCCCTCAGGGGCTGATCTGCATTCACATCCAATCCACTGCACTAGAGGTTGCCACGGGGCTTCAATACCACTCCCTTTCCCAGGAAAGACCTGTTCTATTGTTTCTCTGCTAGGAAGTTTTATGTCTTGGGGCCTGGGGGTGATCAGGCCACATGGAGCCTTCCTTCCTTGGCCACAACACCCTGCACGCCTTTTCTTCCATCTCTCCATGCTGGGTCATTTAAGAGTCTACCATTGGGGCGCAGAAAAGAAACCTTTTACAATAAATATGAAAAGCACTTCCAATGTACAACTGTGTATTCACTCAGCAGCATGCTTTTTACTTCAAGAGGAATATTTTCTCTCCCGTCATCAGTTATATCAGCCCATCCATTCTGCGCAACACCCAGCTGCTTCACCCTGCCGTGCAAAGTCTTCAGCCATGGAGAAGCAAGCATCAGGCAATATATTTTTCCCTCCCATTTCAACCCTTTAATTCGATCCCTGAGGGACTGACTCGCCTGTCTAGCCAAGGTGCGCTAGAGGCTCGGGCAAAGTTTTTCTGCTTTTGTAAGTTAAAACAACTCTCTTGACTCTAGAAGAGCTGCTAGGTTGCAATAGTAGAGACAATAGCCCTTGAGTTCTGCAGATGGACTTGGCCATGACTGTAGCCCACCCTGGCTTTTCAAAGATGAGGTTGGTGGTTCAGGTGGAAGCATCAGGAAAAGAAAGGTAGACTCAGAAAAGTAACCCATAGGAGCAAGAAAATTCAAGAAGGGTGAGATCTCCATAGACAGTAGCTGACACCAATGCCACCGGTTTTAACAGAGCAGACGGGCGGGAGGGAGCTTCTGGGCCATCACCTCGCTGATCATAGAGACATCATGCCACAAAGTCACAAGCATGTCAAGCTCTCTGTCAAAACAAGTTAGGATGGTTTTTTGCCCCCACGACCGCATCGCAATGGAAAGCTGTCCTGTGCCTTCACTCCTCGGATGGTTTCGAACTTATTCTTGGATAATTTGTACCCATTTGTTCTTGAGCCAGTATTGTCCATTATCTCGTCCTCTGCTCCAGTGCTACACCCCAATCTATTTATAGATAGATGATATCTATATCTCATCTGTGGTATCCCCGTCTCATCTCATTTTCCTGTGCTAAGCAAACCAGGCTGCTTTTGTCTCCTCTCATAAGGAAGGCTCCCCATTTCACACATCATCTTAGTAACCCTTCCCTTTACTTGTTCGACATCAAATTCATTCTTTCCTGAACACCGGTGCCTCGAATGGTACCAAGTATTGTAAATGAGGTCTTTCTTTTCATTATCTTATAATGCAGCGTTAATTCTACCCTATTTTTACTGGAAACGCCTTGCCTGTTACATTCTGGGATTGCATTTGCCTTTTTCAAAGCTGCATCGATTGGTAGCTCATAACCGTACTTTGATGACTAATACACTCAGGTCTTTCTCTTCCCCCGTTATTTTCAACTGACAAGCTCCCAGTTAATAGCAGAAATTTTTGTTATTACACTTGAAGTGCATGACCTTGCACTTTGTACTATTACATTTCGTTCTATTTCTATTACTCCAGTTCTTAAGATCACTCCATTCTCCCTGCATGATATTGTAATTCTCCTCTGCATGGAACATGCCTCCCAACACAGTCATCAGCATATGTCATTGGCATGCTCCTTCTCTTTGTGCTAAGGCCATTAGTGAAAATATTAAACGATTTCAATTCCTCAAGACCGCTCGTTGAGGAACAGCACCCGTAAACGTCCTGCAGCCAATAACTCCACTGTCGTTACTACCCATTTTTACTTCGCTTTTTCCCAGTTTCTTACCCATTTTATAATGCGGTTACTAATCCCCACATTCTTCAACTAATCCCCATATTCTTCAACTTAACTAATAATTTGCTGTTGTGGCACAGAGTCGACTGCTGTACAAAGTACAGAGATAGTGGTACTTCTTCTACCGTTCCTTGTCTAAAACATTAGTTATTTTATCAGGTGACTTTGGCACAATCCTGCCTGGACCAAACCATGTCACATTTTCTTCCATTTTCCATTTACCTTAATTAGTCTTTCCTTCAGAATTTGTTCTTAAGCCTTGTGCGCCATCACACAGGTTTTGTAGTGCCTGGATCATCTTTTCTTCCTCAAGAGTTGTTATCATGTTTGCTAGCCTCTAGTCATATATCAGCACTTTGATTAGACAGATTTCTTTTAAAAACCCTTGCTATAAGAGTTGCAATTTCATCTGCCAGTTCTTACAGTAATCAGAGATGGAAATTATCTGGTTCCCCTGATTGAACAAATTAAAATGTGATGACTTCCCGTTTATATTTCCTCATTCCCATTAACCATCCTGCCTTGGCTTCCTACATCCTGTCTTACTGAAAATTGAAGCAAAGTATTCATGTAGGTTTTGAACCATATTTGATTATCCCTAATCTCAGTCCCAGCTTCACTGCAGAGGAGTACCTTTTTCCTGTTTTTATTTACATCAAGAAAAATCCTATTTTACCAGTTGGTAAGGCTACAGCAGTAGGTCGCAAAGTATGGTCAAAGTAATCACACCAGGACTCTCCATTTGCAATGACGGTGCTTAAGGGTCCATCAGAAACATGGGGCATCAGTAGTGGCCCATTTGCCCAAGAAAAGGTTTGGGAACCACTGGGTACACGGTGTTTTAAAGAGGTATACACTGGAACATAACTCACAATCTCTGGCTCAACCCACTGCATCCCAAAATGACCTAAACTCAGACTATTTCACCCCCAGCACCCATCACTTCATGACACCATTTTAATGATCTTCTTAAAATGTGCTGGATACTTAATATGCACGATTTGTTGTATTAAAGGTATAAACATCCATCTTCTAGGAGGTCAGAAAATACTATTAGCCATTATTCACACATACAATAGGTATGAATGGTCCGGTCCCAACAGGTAACAATCTCAAAGCGGGCTTCCATAAAATGAAGAATACTTTAAAGGTATGCACACACCAGAGACTCAGATTAGCTCCCCAAGATCTGTTTGGTCTATTAGCTACCTCTTAGTAGCCCAAACCTCTTATGAAATAATAATGGGCTGTTTGAGCAAGCTGATGCGATTTAACTGTGAGTCTCCCAGCTGGTTTACATATTGCTGCTTCTCAATACAGCTACAGGCACTGTGGTACCTCTAGCATTGATGTATCAAAATGCTGTTCTATTTTTAAATCCGAGCCAGTTTTGGAGTCCTTTTGAACCCACAAAAAGCTTCTAAAAATGGAAGACGTTTGACGTTTGCCAAAAAACAATTGCAGTGAAATATGATTTTAAAAATAAATGCTGGGTGGTGGGGATGTGGAGTAATCATTCTCCGGAGAGCTCAGATCTCATCTGCTCACTTTCAGTAGATATTTGATGCCTGATAAACCACAGGAAAAAAATTGGGGCCGACAATGAGAAAAGGGCTAATGCAGTCTGTTAAGCAGCAGTGTAAATGGCAGTGCTAGCATTTGCCAGGCTCTACCTAAATTAAGAGCTACAAGGGCTTTCTATAGCAACAGGGACATGCCATCCCTGGGTTTTCTTTCTCTTCCTTCTAGGAACGCGCTCTATAAATGCTAAGATTGCACTAAGTTAAATGCATTCCCAAAAAAACCCACCAACCCAGGTGAGGTAAAGGTCAGGATTGTAAATATGCAGTGCAAAAAGAACAATTTTTTTTTGAACGCTGTACTTAAAAGTCAGAGAGAGGGAAAGGAAGTGACTATATCGGGGAATTTCAGAGTGGATGTTCTGTAAATAACCTTCATCATTGTTCTTCTCATCAAACCTGGTTGCTCTCCATCCTTGTCATGATCCAGCTGTGCAGTAAGCAGAGATACAGCTGTGTTTTACGTCATTGGAATTAACTCTGAAAACACTTGCAAGGCCCTATCTTGTGGGTTGACACGTGGCACCGTTGACTGCAATGGGAATACAATGCGTCCATACATTGTGTCCATCTCCCTTTCCCCATTTTAACGGGACGGGAAAATAGTCTCCTTTTGGGCACTAGGTACTCTGAGTTCTTCAGTCGCTGGGTCTGGTTCGCCATGGCCTTCAGCTGGGTTTATGCTGCCCCAAATAAGATATTCAACCTAGAACTCATAGCTTGGGAGTAGATGGGTTAAAAGTAACCACAAGTGTTCAACGTACACTTCTGATATTGCACCCCCGCCAGCCCACTTGGTACAAATTAGTCTTCCCTTGAGGGAAGGAACTTCCCAAGGATGCTCTGGCATGGGTGGATGCAGGACTTACTAAAAGGGGGTGCAGCACACTGCCCTTCACACCATAGGGGGATGGTTGGAGCCCCCCACTTGGCAGGGGACACTGAAGAGCCAAGAAGGGGCAGCTGCTCAAAAGGGAGGGGGAAGGACCCACCTGCTATCCCTGACTGACCTAGTGGTGGAGGGGAGACCAGAGCCACTTCTACCCACTCCAGCGAGGGGCTGCAGGAAATGGAAGTGGGGTGTCAGGGACAGGGCGGCAGTGCATGCAGTTTCTCCTTCAAGTCCCTGCTTGACCCTCCCAAACCAACTGCTGGCTGGGAGCAAGGGCCAGAAGGAGGAATCCACGCACCATGCCCACTGTCCTGGCTGCACGCAGCTCTCCACAATCGCTGCTTGCGGCACAGGGAAGGAGCAGCTCTGAGGCTCCCTCCACAAGAGCATCAGCCAGAAAGAGCAGCAGTGCACACGGTCTTCCTTCCACTGCCTGCTCCCGGCCAGCACGGGACACCGATGGGATAGAAGTGGGCACGGAGCAGGTGCCGGAAGGAGAAATCTGTGCACCCTGCTGCTGTCCCCTGCTGAATCTGCACCCTGCAAAAATGCAGCCCACACCTGCAGCAAGGCAGGAAAAGCTCTGGGGCTCCACCATGCCTGGATCAGTGGCAGAAGGAGGGTGTCGGCGCCTCGTAGCACCCCTCGGATTCACCCTGTGCCCTGTTTCCCATGGGGCTGCTCAGAAGCTCTTCGGCTCTGGCCACAAGTCCCACACCAGAGCAGATGGAGAGATCCTGGATAGGCAGCGTCACGGCTGTCCTCACTTGCACGAATAGGCTCTTCCCTCAGGCAAGAAAGTGGCCTTGATGTCTTCGGAGGGCTCTTAATGTCACTCCCACTCTTTCACGGGGGCCAGAGCAAGGGTGAGGACCTCACCCTTTGCATATTATTCCCTTATTCCAGTGGAAAATGAGCACTGGCAGACAGAAACAAAGCATCTCACATCCACTCGAGTCTCACAAGATAATACAAGATTCAAAATGGGTGAAAGCCAGGCTCCTAAAAACATTCTGTGTTTCTCCATCCACCAAGACCAAAACTTGTCTTCTCCATCCCATGTGAAAATGACTTCAGGGTATGGAAACAACAGAGAACCAAAGCAAAGTCTATGAGCGTAGGGCGATGGCAACCAACATGTTAGCGGCACCGCAGCCTCCCTGCATAGAAAGATAGATCCTGCATGGTTCATCATAGATATTAGCTTTGATTTTAATTTTAAAGGCAACACATGCTTAGGGGTGGGGGGACATGTTAATGAGAGCGGTTCCTGGGCTGCTACTGTAATGAAAACGGCTCACCGTCACGTGTAGTGAGCCTTACACATTTCAAAATGGCTGCAGGACACTTTAGATAAAGCTCGTTCGATGAGGTTTAGCTAAAGTACCCCAATAGCCATTTTGAAATGCATGGGGGCTTATACGTGTGTCAGTGAGATGACACTGGATGGTCTAATTAGAACACAGAGCGGACTCCATTAATCGAGTCTGCTCTGATGGAGTCTAATGAGAACATGAACGAGCACGTCTATGGGCACCCGAACTCCCACCAGGACTGAGAAGGGAAAAAAAATCCCAAACTATTCTAGCCTCTGAATCCTGAGAGTTGAAGCATCCTTGAAAAAAATACTCTAAGTGACTCTCTTACATCCCTCTGTCACAGATAATGCTCCTGCAGTAACTTGCACTGATCTCAGAGATGTAGTAGAAGGCACAGAAGAATACGTCTCAGATTCAAAAAGGAGGGTTTTAATCTTCCATGATAGCTAGTCATTTTTTGCCTTATTCTGCAGATGTTTGTTTTACGGGGAAGGAGCTTATGAAAGGATGAGAGCCAATCCCAGCTCCACTCCCCTGCTTGCTGTTGAGGGCACAGTAAATTAATTGCCTTGCAGCACAAGCAGCCATCAGGTCTTAAAGATCTGTAATTACTGCTGATTCGGGCAAAGCTGTGGGGAGAGCTTCAGGTCGTCTAATTGCAGTGCAATAAAATCCTCGCCCAGATTTGCGGGCCCATGAAAATACCATCTGAACCATGACTTGACCGATGGGGCAAAGGGAGCTGTCTAAGCTTCCTCCCAGACCCGAAGGATACTGTGGTGACAGTTCTGAATAGGCTAAACTAGGGGATGTCAAAAAGGTAGCAATTGCTTGTCCATCCAACAAGCTGGAATAGCAGTCTTCCATCTTCCAGATCTAAATAATGCTAGGGAGAGAAATTACACCTACACCAGTATAAGTGAGTGGAAACTGGTTCAAATCTGTAATACAAGAAAAGTTGGGGGCACATAAACTGCTTTCAAAATGGCTGAAACTGGTTTAAGATAAACCTGGGTGGATGCTGTATCAGACTTCACTGATTTAGATTAAATTGGTTTATTGAACCTCTGTCCCAGATCCCCTCCAGATTCAAGCTAACTCTTGGTCCTTCAGCATCCCAGGAGGCTTTGCACCTCCCCTGCAAGCCCCCCTTGCAGGGTGGGTGGGCTAGCCCAAGCTGTCTGCTCCAGCTGAGCAGGGAGGCTTGGTCTAGCACCCTGCCCCCACACCCCTTTCTGGCCAGGGCCACTGCAGGCACGTGGCTGCATTTCTGGGATCAAAAGTGAATGTCTGTTCACATGCTTATCGGTTCAATCTACACAGCTTAAGTTAACCTGCAAAGATGGGGCTTCTTGATTGTCTGTACTTAGCCCCTGTCTATAGGCTGGATGGTATATTGCCTTCACACCCATCCTATTTAGTTCACCCCACCCTACACAAAACGAGAATAGACAAGCACAAAGGAAGTTCATTGGCATTAAAGCAAAGACTGTTAAGCAATCAATCCCATTGAAAAGAGTTCAATAGTGACCAAAAGAAGAGACAAGGCCTCCGGGTCTATAAATGAGAAATTTTACTCTGTCCCACACTTAGTCCATCTTTACTATTTATGCTGCCAGCTCCTTGGATCAGGGACTCTCTTGTTACTTCGAGCCCCATCCTCAGCTGGTATAAATGTGTAAGCTCCAGTAAGTCGATGGAGCCACCTTAAACAACACTATTAATACTTTTTTGTCTTGTTCTAGTACATAGGAGTCCCAGTCATGCAGCCAGATCCTACAGCACTTGGTGCTGTACAAAATACAGAATAGAAAAGCTCGTGCCCTGGAAAGCTCACATTCAGAGTGCACCAGCTAAAGCTCTGGGTTTCTGAATTCGTGTTGCCCCGTGAACCGAGGCCCCTGTCTCGGTTTGGGGCCTTTATGTGCTAACTAATAATAAGTATTTAAATGAAAAAAACTGTGTCCCCAGCCAGAGATGGGGCCAAGTTTGCTAACCAGGGGCAAATTCTAGAGTGGGTTCAGACAGACGTAAGTGAAACAGGTTCTAATGGAGGAACCAGGACACTGAAGGCCAAAAACCCAAATCTTTGCCTTTTACAAAAAAAGATGCCTGCTTCCTCGAATGGTTTGCTTATGGATTAATGTGTGAAGAAGTCAAATGGATGCATTCTGCTGAGAATCCTCTTGGCACATTTCCCTGATTGATCTAGTCTTTCAGAAACTCTAAGCTGTACAGTTAAAATTATGCCCTTTTTTGTTAGAGGCACCGTGTGCTGAGGACATGCTCTCTCCAATTCAGATCAAAAGCAAGTTATGAAGCCGCCATGGTAATTTGTGGACCACGTTAACCCCGAGCCATTCAAAAGGCTGCCGAATACACAATAGTGCAGTTTCTCAATTCACTGGCCTGTCGTCTTCTTCAATATAATGTAAGGTGCTTCTAAGTGCTGCTGATGGTATAGACTTATCAAGATGACCCTGAAGGGAATGGGTAGTATCCTTGGCTCTGCCACAGGTCTGAAATATAACTTGGAGCTAGTCACATGATCCATGTAACCCTGTTTCCCCATCTCTGCAATGGAGATCATGACATCTCCCAACCTCATGCCCAGCTGTGAAGGTAAATGGACAGGTGTAGCAGAGAAGCTTCATGCCCGGGCAGTCAGCGGTGCCAATGGCAATGGAGCAGGCAGCTGCTGCTGTGGCAGTGGCTATTTTTGCGCCGTTCCCAACACACACACCAAGACAGTGCCCTGGGCTGCCGTCCTAGTTGGCCTCCCCATCTCCCCCCAGTTATGCTACTAGGTGAATTCCTTAACACTTCTAAGATGCTCAGACAGTGCATCACTGGAGTCCAAATAAGTATCTAGAAGAGCGACTCTCAACCAGGGAGCCATGAGATCCTTTTAAGAGGGCCATGGGTTGCTGAACAAAATTCGCACTATTAGTACACGTGATTCCCAGATTAAACCCAGAGATGTCAAACAAGAATGTCAAAAATTGGCGTGGTCTCCCTGAGTGCTTTGCAACAGGAGAATTAAACTACTATATTTCCAGAGTCAAAAACTGAGTGAAAGCTAAGAGCTGGCATTTTCTGAGGGGTGCCTTGAGTCTAAAAGGGTTTATTTATAGAGACAGGCAGAGCTTGGGAAACCAATTTGCTAACCCAGTTTGATGTTCTTGTAATGTTTAGCTATATGAATGAAAATCCTCCCTGTCCATATAAAGCCTTATAAAAAAGAAAAATCAAGTGGAAGCAGATAAAGTGACCTTTCCTGGACTCAGGGAAACAAATTGCATGCTTATCTCAACACACGGATGACAAAGTTGCACAGTCTCTTGTTACTCTTCGTGTCATTTGTTTGTTCCTTGGTTACTAAAATGGTGGCGTTGCTTTTGGAAATCCCCCTGTATATTTCTTAGTAATTAACCCAAGGTATAAAATTCCCTGAGACTCCTGCCCTCGTAGTTAAGCAAACAAAGTGACGGTCTACAACAGGGGTTGTGGCCCACGGGCTAGATGTGGCCCACCAGGCCATTCTATCCAGCCAGCGGGGCCCATAAAAAATTTAGAAAAATAATATGTATCTGCCCCTGGCTGCCTGCCATGTGGCCCTCGATGGCTTGTCCAAACTCAGTAAGCGGCCCTCAGCCCAAAATAATTGCCAGCCACTGGTCTACAGTATAGTCAAATTTCCTTCCAAATTCACATCAAGCATTGATCAGAAATCCCATTTTGACAAAAGCTACTTAAATCCGTCAAATAAGTAGCATAAATTAGACTTTGATCCTGAAAGAAAGTACTGTATAAGACTGAATGTGGGTTTTAAATTAAGTAAAGTATTTGAAGGACATGTGTGTCTGCTCATCTGTAATGAGTTACAATCGATGACTAAGGAAGTCCAAGACTGTCGGCTGTTCAGGCAATGACCGTGCCTTGCTGTACGTTTGTACAGCCCCAAGCACAACTGAGACCTGGCCCTGATTGAAGCTTCTAGCACAATACCAGTAATTGTCCATTTTACAGAAAGAGAAACTGAGCCTGAGAAATTAAGTGACTTTGCTCTAGGCCACAAGTAACGAGTGTTGGAGCTTGAGCAGAATTCAGGGTACTTTGCTCCCAGATCAGGCCTCTCTCCAATCACTTTTGGTCGCTCAATGACTGAACATTATGTCACGGTCCCTGCATTTCCCTCTCTCTGGTTCATTATCCCCGGGGGTAACAGAATCCCTCTACCCCGCTTTGCATCCTAAATGCTGCACGGCGGTAACAGTGAAGCACTTCCTGACCTTGAACACACAGCGCTCTGCCTCCCTGATGGACAACGCAATGCAAATCGCTACCAAAGCACAGCATCAGAATAAAAGGCTCCTAATGTTATCTGCAGGCTATAAAAGACAAATGAGGGGGTGTGCTTTCTCCACATAACCCCTCACCCCACCTTCCTCCACTCCCGGATGGCTTAATGTTGTTCTGCCTCTTTTCCAATGGCTATCCCCTCCATTTCCCCCGTGCGCCGTCATAAATCAACGCCGAACATGTCACATTACTCATCACAATGTACTACACCTGAAAAACACCTTCTCCACACCATATACTTTATCCCGCACTCTCCTTTTTATTTTACTTTTGCAGATAGCGTGCCTTGTTCATTGGTTCAAGACCATTAATAGAACAATGATCAAATAAAAAGACCCCAGGCATAAACACGACAAGAGCAAGAAAATAGATGACTGTTCATACTCGTTTCTAATATGATATTATTCCAGCGGTACTGTAAGTTTTTGACCTTAAGCAAAGGAAAGTTGATGACTTTAATAGACTTTCTCCATAAACCTTTGTCTTCCCTTTTCCTCTTAAAAATCTGCTGATTTTTTTTCTTAACTAAAACGCCCTTTTCTCATACATCTGAGTTATCAAAGCTGTGACTCGCTACACTGGCTCTAAGCTACCTGCCTAGCTGCTAGACAGCACTTAAAGGAAATGAATCTGAAATTTGTTTCATAGAAAGGGTAAATTGACACATGATTTTTTTAATTTATAGCAGGAGATGCAAAGGGAAGGAAAGGAGCTTGTAAATGGGGGGGCAAGAGGAGGAAGTCAAACCACCATGTGATTGAACAGGGAGGAAATCACTTCATGTTGCAAATGCTTCACAACACAGGTTTAGCCTCCTTTTTTTCTTTTACGATAAATAAGCTGGTGAGCAATAAGAAATGTGTAAGTACTGCCAAGGGTATTTTATATTATATGCAGAGGGTTTGCTTAATGTCTTTCTATACATGCATATGATATTTGATATTAAAAATTGGATATTAGTGTTTGGCTTGGGCTATGCTATTTATTATTGGGGTTATGGGAAATGCTGATGTTCTATATTACATAAAATATTAGAGTAGATGATCTGACTGTCTTTCTGTGTCCAAAACCTAAAGATTTGGCTTAGCCTAGCTAAGGCACACCATGACCCTGGCACAGATGCATCCTGTTTCTCAATATGCCTTACCTACCTGCTCTTGCAGGCACGCTCCAGCCCTGGAAATACAGCAGTGAAAATGCTCAGGGGGTATCTCTATCATGACCTTGGACTCTGACCCACTGAAGACTAGCTATTAGGGATGACTCCCAAAAAGCATGCTGGAGGTGTAAGTGAGCAGGGCATGTCTGGTGTCATCTTGGCTGTGACATGTCACCACCACAGTGTAGCCGTGCTGCTAAGGAACAGTGTTCCTCCATGCTAGCATACACACCCGTATTGGTACTGAACAACACCAAAAAACTGGAGACTAACAGTAATAGGCAATGAAGAAACAAAGAGCAAAGCCTCAGCCCCAAGCAGGTTATAAGAGTTTAGATACAACAGATGAGGAGAGCAAGGAAACGCAGAGGTGATACTCATTGGTATGACGAGCAGTGGTCAGAGTTTCGTAAGAGTCCTTCCTCTGAAGACCACAAGATCGTAGGTAATGAAGGTTGGAAGAGACCTCAGGAGGTCACATCTAGTCCAACCCCCTGCTCAAAGCAGGACCAGCCCCAGCTACATCATCCCAGCCAAGGCTTGGTGTTAAAAACCTCCAGGGATAGAGAGTCCACGACTTCTCTGGGTGACCTGTTCCAGTGCTTTACTACCCTCCTCGTGAGAGATTTTTTCCTAATATCTAACCTAAACTTCCCTTGCTTCAACTTGAGACAGTTGCTCCTTTTTTCTAGCCCACTACCAAGCACTAACCATTTCATTGCAATGTTGACCAAGACCAGAACCAGATAAACCAGGGTGGCTAAAAATAATACAGCCTTATTTTCAATAGGGGGGCGGTTGTTTTTTGTCTTTAGTGTCACAGACTTGCTCGGGCATGGAATAAATCAGTACTGGCACTGGTAGCTAGCTAAGATGAGCGAAAACACCCCTTTAACACTGGGATATCAGGAAGGTACGACCCTGAGGGAACCACACTTTTAGCAACCAGCAAGGGACAAGCCTGGGGTACCTGATTTCTGCCAGTGCTGCTCAGACAGGGCTCTTACCATTAGCTCTTGGATGCACACATTATTCCTTGCTTTATAATGAACATGCTGCACCAATTTGTTGGTCAGTTGTTTTCCATAAAACTCCATTAGTCTGAGCAGCACAGCGAAGGAATTGTCCCAAAACCATGCTGCCAAGTTCAGATGGGGTTGGCATTTGGACCCACCTTTGTATTTTTTTGGCTGTCCTTCCATTTAAACCCCTGATGGAGGAGTCAGAAGCCGGGAATCTGTTCCTCAGTCTGCCACTTTGCACCAGCCCTGTAATCTTTGGACCTTTCACTTTCCCTATCTAAGTGTATTACCAAGATTAGGCTGCACCGTGCTAGGTGTTGTACGTGTACAAAGTGGGGGACGATGCCTGCCCTGAAGGGCTTGCACTATAAACAAATGCAACAGATGAAGGGTAAGGGAAATGTATATATAATCCGCATTTACATTGTTTTTTTAGCATTTTCATATCTGCAGAGAGCAATGCAATGTTCTCAAAACGATCGGGTTATTAATATCCTCAGGAGGGGGTTCGAATCTGAACTTTTTTTCATTGCCCACCCTTACCACAGAACCACCCAGAGGTTTGCAATCTCATGCACCTGAGCTCTGAGGTCTGCACTTGGCCTCTGTGTCTCCGACACCTCCCTCTTTGATTTATTATGTGCCTATACAAGCCTGAATATCTCTGCTCTTTTTGTTCCAGAACAGCTACTTACCCAGCCATCCCTTAAGATTTCCGGCAGCTTTAACTCCAGCATGTCTATGCATTATTGGTTCCCTTCCCTGGCTGATTGTATGCTAATAACTTTTTTTTTCAATTATACTCCCCGTAGAACAGACCCAGTGTTTTATACTCACAAAAACATCCTGAAAATTTAATGTGGGCACAACGGCGGGGAATTCAGAATCTAAATATGACCCTGCATTCATTTTCCCTCTGTGTGTTCATAAATTCTTACAATAATGAAAGCTTCTAAGTAAGCTAAATAACTTTAAATCACCTTCCTCCCTATTCTTTATTTATTTTGCTCTGAGACAAGAAGCGTGGCCCATTCTTTTTTTTACTGCTCTTCCCGGCTATATTGCAAGAGCCAGGCCTGCTTTATACAACAGGACAGGGCAAAAAATATGCAACGCTATTCCTTACCCTTTTCGCATTTGTGTAAAATGAGGTGGGTGCTACAGTATCTGAAAGACAGACTAGACTTATCTGTCACTCGCACAGCTTGGTTAATGTATGTTGCTGTCCTCTCGGGAGCAGCACCTCAATGATATAAATGTAATGGGAGTAATACAAATACATGGGCATTAAATTAAGTGTCAACTCTGATCTTTCGAGGTCAAAGAGTCAAAGGCTGGCGTGACAGCTGCTTGTTCTAAATTTCCTGAGTGATCCCATACATCCCCAATGTACATAGTTTGGTAACGGCTTGAGTCCAGGTAGGCAGACCGTCTGGTGCTATGAGCCTTATTCGTTGCTGAAGAAAAGAGGGCTACAGGGTGTGTCTACATGATACGTGTTAATGCGCACTAGCTTAATTTAATGCGCATTACAGGCACATACCTACACATGCAAATGCAGGTATTAAATTTAGGGGCGATTAGTTATAGTGCATTAACACGCGTGTAGACACGACCCAGCACTAATTTTAGTGCTGAGTCTGCCCAGCCACTAGGGACACATGGCAGGGCTGCAGGGACTTGGCACTAACTTTAGCCAAGTGCTAACGTTAGTGCCAAGTCACTGCATGTGTAGACACCTGCCAAAAATCACTTAATACTCATTAGCTTAATGCGCATTAAATTTAGCCATGCTTAAATGCACATGTAGACACACCCACAGAATGCAGTGGGATTTACAATAGATCCCAGATCTTCCCAAGTGCCATGTATTGACCCCAAACCTGAGCGCCAAGAGGCACTATATGGTAGTCTTGTCTTTGTGATTAGTGAAACAAGAGGAGGTCTCAGGGTACCTCACCATTATTGTAAATGGAGAGGCAGAGCACAGGAGCCCAGATGCTCTATTTTAGTGAGACAAGCCATACATGGCCCTTCAGCTGTCTCTAATGCTTTCTCACTGCAGGGCCTCAACAGGGTGTGCAAAAATGAAGTTGTACTTCCCTCTAGGAATGAGACAGACCCTCTTACAGCAGATTTAGAGAAGGGGAAACTGAGATACAAAGAGTTAAAATGATTTTTCCCAGAATCGGGAACGGAAACCCCAGGACCTAAGCTTGCTCTGGCCTTCGTACGGTATCACCTCCTAAAGTTGGGCAGCAGCAATCGAGCTTGTGGAATAAATATGAAAGGATATTGCTATAGCAAGAATAAAGGCGGCAAAAGGACAGCACGGGGCAGCCAGCAAGGATGAAAAGATAAACAGAGCACAGGCTGCCGGAGGTTTATAATAAGGCTCTGTAGCTGCATATTGAGAGGCACCACAAAGCATTTGCTGTTCACGTGCACCTCGTCACGTAGCCCTCCCAACCTGTAGCCCCGTAAGCCCGAGCGATTTTCCGCAATTAAAAGTGAAGATTACAGATGGAAGCCCTGTCCACCACTTCAGTACACAGACTTCTATATTAAAAAGCTTTCAATTTCTTAGGCTTGCAGGGCCAAAGTAACCTGTAACCTGCTTCCACCAGCATGGAGATGCATCTGCCTCTGGGGTAGAGCAGAGCAATTGTTTAGCAACGCAAAGCAACATAACAAGAGAGTTTAGGGCAAGCTGCTAAGAAATCGATAACGTAACTGAAATTGCAGGGAGAGCGTAGGTGTGGGGAGGCTGCATTTTGATCAACATACAAATGAAAAAGTGCCATATGATCCTTCAAGCAATGGGGGCCTATGGTTTTATATCTTATCCAGCAACACATGGTCCCTGACCATCATGCTCATCTGCTCCATCCAACAGCCTATGGTCTGAGTCGGTAATGAATGATACCTGCCGAGAGAAAGGATAGTCCAATGGTTATGGTATTGGGAAGACCCTGTGTCCCTGTGTGCTGCAAACTTTCTTGGTGTCCTTGTATTATGTTGCTATGTATCTCTCTGCTTTTGTTCCTTATCTGTAAAACAGGTTATAATAGTACCTCCTTAGTGCTGCGAGATGCTCTGATGGATGTATAAGTAACTCTGTTTCCATGGAGGTTTTCCATCTAAATGCAATATTAATTAAACCTGACCCAGCTTAGCTTGTTAGAGCTGACAGCATCAGAGGCAGAGGTTACCTAGCTATAAGGTTAAGAGATTAGCAAATAGGTCAAATAGAAACTATTGCCCAGACCACAAGGGCTAATACACCATTTGATCTTGATAGTTCCTTTCCAACAAACTCATTAAAATAATTTTTTTTTAAATACACACCTTTTGTTCTTTACATTGAATCTTTCTGTGTACTTTTTAATTACCTGTTACAGCGAGGAGCTAATTAGGAAATATAGCTGAGCTTAGAAGCAAACTGCATCAATGCCTTTTTGCAAAAGGGTTTTCATCTTTTTGAGAAAAAGATCGCTTTCAGCTCTAATTAGAGCTGATAAATCTGGTAAATAGGAAATTAGCAAAAATCTATGCACATTGAGCAGGCAAAAGGGATTATGAAAATGTATGCTGTTCTGAAAAGTTTTTTTTGGGGGGGGAAAAAAAAAGCAAAATCAATCCACAAGTGAAAAGTTGTCATGACATTCTTAATTATTCCAAAGGAGTCCTGGGCTTCTGATCAAATCAGGCATGCCTTCTGCTGTCACCAGATTGGGGTTTGGCTATGTAACTGCCACTGAGGAAGAATAGAAATGTTTTGTCAGTGTTCATTAAGGACAGACGTGATTAACAGTGAGTTCTTAGGACACAATTTTTTCTATTAATCAGGAGAGCAGCTCAGCACAGGTGAAGTCACTACTTCATCCTCCTCATCATTATTGTTTCATTATGTGTACATTTAGTTCAAAAAAATTATAACATGGGAATAGGAGCTGAGGGGGTTGACCCCATAACATGGAGTCCCTAGATCTGCCACTGGGGTGCTGTTAGATCTTGGACAAATGGCTTAGTCTCTTCGGAGACTCAGTTTAATCTACCTATAAAATGGCCCATGTGTTGACTTATCTAACGCATGTGTAATAAAATGGCCTATGAGCATAATTCACTTTTGTAAAGTTTTCTGAGAACTTGGGATGAAAGGTGAGAGAGGACTGCAAATGATTAGCACTGTTATCTGGTCACTTCACACTAACTTACACTAAAGTCTGACCCACTTCTGTAGGTGTAATCACAACACCTAAGAGATCACCACTGGATTCATTTCTTAGACCTGTGGTTCTCAACCAGGTTGCCAGACACAAGATCCTCTTAAGGGTGCTGCCAGATGCCATGCAATATTAGCACTATGAGGAGTGCAAACACCTACACATGATTCAGAAGATAAACCCAGAGATTTCAAATAGGAATCCATAGTGTCAAAACCATTCTGGCCTGTTGTGGGCTTTCTGAGCTCTTGGCAACAAAAGAATTCTTCTTTTATTTTTCTATCACCAAGAAATGAGTAATGAAGGGAAGAGCTGGCATTTCTGGGGTTTACCTTGAGTCTAATGAGAGATGCCTAAAAAGGTTGAGAACTACCTTCTTTGATCTTATAAAACTCCCACAAGAACCCTCCTTCCTAGGAGCCCATAATAGTTTTGCACATGAGCAACTGGTGCCTCGTGAGTCTGGGGGGGGCGGGCACCAGATTGCCGATGGCGGGGGGGGTGGGTACCCCAGCAGCCAATTGCTAACCAGGTGGAGGGTCCCCCAGCAGCCAGTCGTGCACTTCTGGCTTCACGACTGGCACTTCCAGGGGGTGCACAGCTGATCTCAGAGGGTACGTGTGCACCCGTATGCACCACGTATCGCCAATGGTTTTGCAGAGAATTAGACCATATTCCTTATTTAAAGCTGAATATGGAGCCCCAAATAGACCTTGGCTCACTAAGATACTGCTAGCACAAGAACAGACTTAATCCTTCTGGATGCCTTCATTCCAGGTTGAGATGAAAAATGCACTTGAAACTAGAGCAAGAACGTGCAGGATACGATATCCCTATAGGATAGACCGGGAGGAGAAGTTCTCTTCTAACGACAAGGTGTGACTTCTCTCCCATGAGCTATTTCCATCTCTGGGACACTGTCTGTCCAGAAAATCACATGGAGTTGTGTATAATGCTTCATAAAGCAAAAAAAAAAAAAAGGAGTTTAAATTTAATGTTACAGTTGTCATGGGCTATTTCTATCAATGCCTTCTGTTCAGTGGCTGCGGTTCAGGCAAAGCTAGCTGGAAAGAAGCAAGGCTGTTGTTAAAGGGAGGCTGTCAAGCCAAATAGGTTTGGAAAATAACTCACCCTGGGAGTTGTTAATGATCATGACAAGTGACATTGGGACAGTGCCTTTCCTCCCAACTCCCATCAGGCTTAAGAGACTTTGCAAACTGAACCACCTGTAAGACCGCCTTTGCCATCACAGCGCCATCACTGCACTGGAAGCCAGGAGAGCTTCCACACAGCACACACGGTACCGTAACTCTACACGACAACGGCAGACAGAGGTTTTTCGGTTGTTTTTCATGGCTTGTTCTACAAGGAAGAAGGGACAAGACACATTCTCCCAGGAGCTTTCGCCACTACCTTCATTCTGCCTGTTGGAGGCTGGGCCCGAAGATCTGCAAGGTCTCTCCCTGCCCCTAACAGCTATGCAAGCAACTGGATCCATGTTTCTGGCAATGGCCCATGTAGGTCACAGCCTGGGTCATGCTCCTTACCAGTTCCCCTTGCTTATGTCACAAGAGGGTCCATCAACCCAGTGTTGGCGTGGCATTGCCAAGCATAGCTTTCATTTAATCACCATTATTCAGCTTGTTAGTGTCCCAAGGTCTTTGAGATTCTTTGGGGATGATCTTTGGGCATGAAGGGTGCAATCCAAAAAACCTCTTTGAGATTCTTTGGGGATGAAGGGTGCAATCCAAAAAACCTCTGAGCTGTGCACAGGTTACGTGGGATGTGCAGCAAGTTTGGAGCTTTGCTTTATTTTCTCCTCTTGCTACTTATGCAGTGCAAAGTACCTGGGGCTGCGAACCCCACTCCCCAGCACAACAACATGCCCCCGTTGCCAAAGAACATGTGCATCCAGAATCAGGCTCCTCGGTCACCTGAGGACTCATCAAGCCTGATGGGCGTCATCCTTGACTTCGAGGGACCGCCGCCGATGCTACTTATGCGGCGGGGGAGAATGAAGAACCATGACGCTTATTCATTAGGTTACAGACCCCGTGGTGCCTGTGAGGGATGCAAAGGGCCCAAAGGGCTGACATGTGCAGGAAGCCCCAGCCACACTTCTGCAGGAACTCTAGGTACAAGGATGTCCTGGGACGCATGGATGATGTCAATTTAAGGTCACCTTTATGCCATAGCATATCCTCCAACCCCACCCTGGGCATGGTTGAATCCGGGACACGTTAGCCTTGTCTCATCTCGCAGCTTGGCTGGACTGCGCCCACACAACCAGCAGCCGGAAAGATGCAGACTGCTTCCCCCCATCACTCGTAGCACTAGGATCGGGATGAATTTCCTGCATGACTAAGTGGCATCACAGACTGGGTGATGAAGTCACACTACCACTGGAACAGCATCTTGAGACCATGTTACAATGGGCCTCGCGGTTCCCCGTTCCTTGTGGACGTCTCAGGAACCAGCTGCACCCTATGGCGTGGGGCACCACAAACACGTCAGCTCAAGCAAAGGCTCCTACCGCTCTCCACTCCCGTGAGTGGGAGAAGTCACACTTCTTCCCATCCAGTAACACAGAGCGTGCTTTGACCCTATGGCATTTGGCCTGGTGCCGCATTTGACCACAGGACACAGAAGGCACTTGGCTCCATGAATGTTTCTTCATCTCACACATTAACATGAGAGAGAGGTCCAAAAAGTCAAAGAATCGATATAAAAGCGTTCTCCGCCCCGGTAACAAAAAAATAAAAAATAAAAAAAAAACTGACCAGAAGAGATTAGATCTTCCTACTTCTCTGACAACCGGTATAAATAGACCAGAGGGTACATAACTGTCTCTCTCTATCTATATTTACAGGCAGCGAGTGTTGATCATAGGATGATGTAATTAAATTTCCTTCAAATGTTCAATTCCCCAGTAGCTGAAAGTCTCATTTCTGTTGTTGTTGTTTGGGTTTTATATTTCAAACAAATAGGGAGCCGATAAATTATTTAGTAAGGACTAAACCACCAACTACCCCCTGCACACAAACTGAATTTGATTCGAGTAAATGTATTTTTGACAAATGACTTCAGCCTGCATGATTTATCAACTTAATGTGGAGTAGGTACTCCAACAGTGCAGGACTGGTTACATTTTTGCATTTGTGGCCTTGTATTCCTGGCTGCTGGTACGGAGACACTGAGAAACCATACATTGTAAGGAGATTGCTAGGGAGGGGGAAAAATGTGATTTGCATCCGTTTGGGAATATGTGTCTCGACAGGCAAAAAAAAAAAAAAAAAAGGGGCAATAAAAGAGACATACAACTTCACTTGAATCCTCAACAGCAGAAGCCATCTGCAGACTCCAAAGCAGGAAAATCAGGAATATCATTAGAGTTAAGCGAGACTATTAAATTACAAACCACAAAATAACTTTTCATGTCATAAATCTGCTCCAGAGAGCTCTGTATGTAGCGTGCTTTTATACAGGCCGTTATAACATGAAAGTAGGTTAAATTCAGCTAGCGAGCCGAATGCTGAGCTGAGGTAGACTGCAAGTAGCTCTACTGAAATTAAATCCATTTACACCGATGAGGATCTGGCCTATTCTGCCTGGCTGCTAGGTTAGAAAATACCGCGGACTAGATGGTGTAGCCGCTACTCGTGAGACAGCATCTACCACTTGTGCCATTCAGCTTTCTCACAACCTGCCGGGAAGACCTACGAAAGTTGGGTGGGGTAGCTGTCACAACTGAATCAGGACACGAGCAGATCACAATGTCCATCCTCTGCGATGCAAAAGGAAATTCTGGATTACAAAGGACGGGGCAGACCGGAGCTGCCCATAGCTAACAGGAGCCACTCACTGCTCTCTAACACCATGCGTACATGACTCCCTCCCTTATTTTTAAACTCTCCCAGCCTTAACAAGACCAAATTCGTGTCTGACCAAAATGATGTGAGAGGGGAGCGATGGACAAAGTGTCTGAGGCTACAATTTATTGAAGGGAAACACCTGCATTGTTTCGCCTTTAAGGAACGCGTTTCCATAAGGCCTCAAACTACTCGATTTTGGTCAAATGGGTGTCCGTCCAAAAGCGGTGATGGACCGTGCAGAGAGTGCCCTGCGTTAAGAGTAAAACAAAATTTAGGGACTTGATTGCTGTGCCTAGTGGGGAAGTCTCAGCACTCACTTTATAGGGCTTTCCTTTACAGCAAATACCACGTATGACAGAGTCTCATACTCAGCAGAGGATCCCAACCGATGGGCCAGGGCATGGTACTGGGGCACGGCAGGTTGGATGCTGGGTTGTAGTATGAGCCCCCCTTTGGACCCCCGTCTGTCCGCCCAGGCGAGCGGCTTCTGGGGTCACAGCTGAGCTTCTGCAGTTAAGCCGGGTGGCGGGGGAGCCCCGGGAGAGAGGCAGCCAGCTCCGCGTGCCCTGCCCCGCTCCTGCCAGGCCACAGTAAAAAAATGGGTTGGGAACCACTGCCATACTCTACTCCCTGCATCTTCTCGTCTTCAGACCCTACAAACCCCATTCATTCAGCCGTTCCCCCACATTGTGTATGAACCGCAGTGCTGCATGGTAAATCAAAGCAATTCAAGTTTTCATTGAAAACCGCATCCATAATCCCAGATGCCTCTTCAGTGCCACTCACTTACCCCTTCAGCTGTCCCTCTGCCGCCTCCACTGCTTCTCTCTGCGTGTTTTTTCACCCATTTTTTTTTCCAAGAGATCGGCCCAGGGTCCTCTCTCCCCTCGGCCAGTTCCCCGACATCTCCTCGTGCACCTGGCTGTCAGCTCAACCTCCACACAGCTAGAGAGCTCTTCCTCTCCCTCCTCTCCCCACCCAGCCTTCCCTGCAGCTCCTCTCTCAGGCCCTGTGGACGGCACCGTTGTCTTGCTTCGGACTCAGGCCCAGAACCTGATTATCATTTTTAACTCACATTCACGACATGCCCAAGTCTTGCATGAGCTTTCTGTGCAACATCCCCAAGGTACAGCCTGTCCTCTCCATGCAAACGGCTAACAATCTTGCCCAGGGTCACTTCATCGCTTCTTTGTCTTTGGCCTTGATGAGTGCCATCTTGCCCCACTCGTAGCCATTCACTGAGGACACCTGACTGCCATCCTTTCTCAATACCCCCCCTTTTATATGTGAAATAGGGGGGGATAGTATCAAACCCCACCTCGGTGCTCTCTTCCGTAGACTGACACCAGTTCTTCCAGTCGCTCCTAGATTTCTAACCCCAAATCTTCACCCCCAAGACACTTCCCAGCTTATCTCCATTCCCCTTATCAACTCATACCCAACCCACAGGTCAGCTCCTGCCTCTGATCAGCCTATGCCCCTGCCTCCATGAATCACTTTGCTTTCTCCCAAACTGCTGTTCACAATTGAACCCACCCACTGCCACCTCTGCTCCTTCCATCTCCTCTTCTCCAGACCATATAGTCCCTGTTCATTCAGCCTTTCTGCCCATAGCCCATGAACCACAACCTGGGAGCCCATGCTTTACGGTAAATCAAATAAAAGACCCCCTGTCTATTCTAGCTCCCTATACGATACCAGCTATTCTAGAGAAACCACAGCAAGGACGAGGTGGCTGACTGCAAAGCACTCCTGCCCTTTTCTCTTTTCCGTTCTGTCGTTTCCACTTGCTGCGTTAGCTCCTCCCGGCGGCTGCATCACTCTTTTCTTCTGATTTGCATAGCAGTGTTGGTGATTTGGGATCAGATCAGAATGATCAGTGCTATGTGCTCCACGTCTAATGGTAGCACCTTCTGGCATTAAAGGCTATGGCTCAAAATCCAGGCAGACTTCAAATACGAACAGGGCAGTAATGGAGATTAACTCTTCTCTATGGTCACCAGGGACCATGGCAAAGAGCAATCATCTTAAATTACAGTAGTGAAATTTAGATTGGATCCAACCTAATTTAGGTTGGATTAAATTAGATGACTTAAATTACAGTAGTGACATTGAGGTTGGATCTTAGGATCTTATGTGGGTGGTTAAGCATTGAAACAGGCTACCCAAGGTTGTGGAATATCTGTCCTTGGATGTTTTAAAGAGCAAATGCTTGCCTAGCATGGTTTAGTCAGGGGTGATGCTACCTTGAGCTGGAGATTGGATTAGATGCACCTCCTGAGACCCCTCCCAGCCCCATTTTTCTATGAGTCGATGGCAGCAGATCTAGGGATTGCATCGCCCCACGCTCTCGGTTAAAATGTCCATGACGGGACTGCATGGTGCTGGGGGGGAAATCAGTGGTTGACCATGGGCACGGGTGGGAACCGCTACCACCAAGAGGGCACACCTGCTGCAGCACAGCTGGTTGCCTGCCTCCGTCTTGCAGATGTGCTGCATGATGCTGAGCTCCTGAGCAAGGAGAGCACAGAGGGCTCGCTGCCTTTTGCTAATAAGTCTAAGTCTCTGGACTTCAGCTGATACTTCATCTTCCCTTTGTTTTGGTCGTCCCCCCCTTCCCTGGTGTCAGAGCGATTCTACTGTAACACAATATTAATGTCCAGTAGAGGAAAGCACTGCGCAAACATTGTTTTTTCTCCTCATCGTAACTCACCAGCCCTTTCACCCTGTCTGAGCCAACAAATGAGATGAAAATGTAAAATGAAATGCATTGGCTTTCCAGAAAAGAAAGCATTTAAAAATTCTGTCATCCGGAGCATAACAATGAAATCGCAACTCTCTGAATTTCTTTTTTTTTTTTCTCTCCCTATCTGCACTGTTATATCGTATAATAAATGTGTCAGGGGAATAAGAGCCTGTCTCAGTCTCTCAGGAACTTAAACAAAAATTAAAATGTCGGGCGGTGAGAGGACTCTCATTTTTCCGGGTGTCAGGGCACAGATAGTTTGCAAAACAGTCCGTGTTTACCCTGCGACTCTCGGGAGTTGATGCCAGCAAATTCCTACATCCGTGCGGGGAAAGAGGTCACGTTCTGATACTAAACTCTGCATTCCTCTCGAATTAAATGGGTGGCCCTCCATTTTTCAAACATCATCATCTGTATTATAGCACCACTTGCAGGGCACCACTAAAATCCAGGCCCCATCGAGCCGGACACTGTACAGACACACGGGAAGAGATGTTCTCGCTCTGAAGAGCTGAGGCTCAAACGAAGCAAGACAGACAAAGGGCTGTGACTCAGTTTCCCAATCTGTAAAATGGAGATAGTGATATGACGTCCTTTGGATAATACGTTTTTGATCCCGCCGAGGAAAAGGCTTGCAGAAGAGCTAGGTGGCATTGTTAGTGTGGTCGTTTTGTGGTTGTTGGAAATATATATTTTAAAACAATTTCCTGCTGCCCATCGTAGCGGTGAATCTTATCTGGAGAAGAGTGGTGTTCCCTTTTCTACAGACAAGGAGCCATTTCCCACTTACAATGTTAGCAGGCCTGGGAATAGAAACCAGGTGTCCTTGTGCCCTCAACCAGATAAATGAGACAGGACTTGTCATGAAACGGGGACCCCAGATTTTCATTCAGTCTGATACTTATTAATCGGGCTGTCCCATTTCTCCCTAAATGAAGTGCTTTTAAATTTTCCAATGCTACTATGCAAATACCCTCTAAAACCTCCCCACATTATAAACACACTCCAGTCCCATATCATTTCCATCTCGTCTAAGCATCCTATTAGGCCAAGGCAAAAAGACTGTAGGCAAACTCCAGGTGCATTTACTGCTTATCCTGGGAGACAAAATGCCATTTTTCTTAATTAATCCAGAAGTTTCAAGCATCGTTCCCTCCATTTCCCTGGAGCATAGACATGAGAAGCGAGGCTGCTTTAACAGAAAGAAATAAAGAAAGCCCAGCTTCTTCCAGACATTTCACCTGCCCGTGCTATCAGCATCTTTGCAAGATGTTTGCTTCTACGCGCGGCGTCCTCTGGGGAAGCAGGTCCGATGTCACGGCGCTGAATACATTAACAGGACAAATGCCAGTTTTCTGAGAAAACAACACAACTCCCCTGAAAACAATGCATTCGCAAAGACGTTTTGTGATGGAGACGGGAGGAAATCTGTGCCCGCTATAGGCAAGAACAATGACAGCTCTGTTGCATGTCTAGTAGAGATGGGCCCTTGCTCCGAGACCAAAGCCGTACTAAACATATTACCGGAGTCTTGTGAATGTTCAAGTACCTCTGAATACGCTCCGGGTCCTGTTGGCTTTCAGCCAGGCCTTCACTTATCGACTCAAAGGAGAATACTGTAGTCCTCACTACATTGCTGCAAATACACCTCTAACATCAGAAAGGGTGTTTCATCGTGAGACAATAAGCACATCTAGTGTCAAAATGACATTTTAGGTGTCCCACTTTAAGGATATGGGAATTAATCATGCTGGAAAAGACCCAGCGACCCGCATAGTCTGGCATCCTATCTGCATCACTAGATGCCCCGGAAGAAAATGCACCCTTTTCCCTTAATATTCCTACTTTATTCAGGCTTGTAACAGGTGGGGTGACTGGGAGAGCTCTCCTAATCCTTGGGCTTTCTTCCTGAATTCATTTGGTGAGCAAGCATATAAAATCCTTATGCAAAAATAAAAATCGATTGCTCTTGCAATCGCCAAAAATATGTTCTTATATAGACCAAAATATTCCTAATTCACTTGAAAACTTTTGTGAAGACCCTCTTGCAAACGCCTGCTTTTTTTTTTTGAATGAATGAATGAATGAATAGCAAAGTGAATCAATTGAGTTGTTTGAAAAAGCAAGGATCGTGAGGCAATAAAAAATACTGAGCTTATTCTTGACAAGTCTAGTTAATTTTTAATTATTCATAACATTTCACAGTACGCTAATAAATGCTCTGGAGTAATCTTAGCATAATGGGATGAAATCTTAGTAATGCAAGTCTTGGTTACAAGCTGTTCGTGTTAAATCTTTGCTGACAAATGGGGAGAGACCATGGGGGTATTTTGCATGGAAATGATGGTTTGTGAGTATGCAAATTGGCAAGGTACTAATGTAACTCGCTGATCTTCAGTTATTTTAGTGTCGATATCCTGAAGGAGAGAGTTCCACCGATTAACGGCATATTGCCCGGACAAATCTTTGTTATAGGACATTATTCATTCGGTCTAACAGGCTGGAGACACCGTTGCCAATTACTGGACTCTGAAGGAACAGCCCAGTGATCAAATGCAAGCTGGTGGAAAGGCAAGGATTATGCAGATAAGGATGTAAAATTTATGCATCGCTCCGAACGAGCTGCCTCTCGATTTCACCAAGTGTCCTCTTGTTCCTTTATTTTTATCACAGCACTTTTCACCTGCTCGGCAATTTTCATCCCTGATCAAGTAGCAGCTGAGGCTTATTCACGGCACTACAGTGAGATGGCAGCGGTCCTGCGTATTAGAGATGGAGGAGGGGGAAGAGAGGCAAAGAGAGAAAGTCACGGTGTGCGGGGAAGCCAAAAGTAGACTCTAGCCCAAGCAGATTATTGCAAGCCAAAGGGCCCGTCTTCTGCTCTAGGCGACTGAGCAATTAGCAAGGCAATTGCTACCGCCAGCTGGATCCATGCTCCCATTACTCAACAGTTGGGTGAGCAGCACTGAGGCCTTGAATGCGGTGCAGCAGTGAGATGGAGCCACTCCAGTGCATCACAGCCCGGTGGCAAAGTTTCCTACCAGCAGCCCGCAGGGATGGCCAGGAAAACAATCCCTCCATAAAACAGAGCCCGGACTTGGGGTCTAGAGGCTGATCTCACCTGGGGCTTTGGCTGGTTTCTCATGCTTCTCATTCATGGGGCTCGGCTCGAAGCATCAGCTTTTCAAGCCTGCGCTCTATGAAGATAACTCCAGCGCGTGCAATCCCGCAGGCTGCCATTACCAGAGTCCAGTGTTTGGACCTCATGCCTGAAACCATTATTAATTCGATACATCAAGCCCTGCAAAACCACTACGGTTGAACACAAACCCATCTCCCTGGCCTCAGCCCAGTGCCGCTGTCAGCAGGAGAGAAAAGCAAACCCAGGCAGTCACAGCGGTCATTTGGAAATCTTATTTATACAGTATCATGCCACCTCACCTCCCTTTATTTATAGCTGCTGCATCCCAATGAAGATGACAAATTGCCCTATGGAGAGAGGCAGAGGGACTCCAATACAAGAAGCAAGGGGGAAAAAATAAGCAGAGCCAGGAAGAGAGTGAAAGGTATAAATCTCCTTGCAGTCCCCATGGAGGGGACACGCCGGTGTGACATTTCAGTCTTCAATGGTGGCTCCCAAACCTCGTGGGCCAGGGGATCACTGTTAACCCTTGCAATGTCACTGCCGTGTTCCCTGCAAAAGGGAAGAGGGTGAAGCCACCACTGGCCAATATTTGGGGACCGTCAAGCAAAAGCAAACAGCCAGGCGCTGCCTCCAAATGAAAAAATGAGCCAGGCTGAATGCTAACCTGCCTGCAAGGTGAATTGATGCTCATAGCACACAGGCCCATTTATGTCTTCCTCCCATGCCACGTGTCTGCCGGTTGTATCAGCCTGCCTCTGACCCGCAGGTGAAATGAGAGGGGTTGGTGGCATGGTGCCGGAGGTCCCCGGTTGGATGCCTGCGGACAATAACAGGGCAAAGCATATTGTATTAGGTCTCCGACAACCTTTTCCACCAAAGGCAGGTGGAAAAGAGGCAAAAGGGTGGGGAACCCTTTCAAAGCAGCACCTTTAGCGGGGCAGGGTGCCATACAGGCAGCCTCTTAAAGCTGGAGACAGGAAGTCTAGAGTCCCTCTTGCCCGTTTTGTTCTGCGTTTGTGCAGTGCCTATGCATGGTGTTCATTAACCCCCCCGGGGCATCCCCAAAGGGAGCCAGGGAGCGGCAGTGATGTAGAGGAGGAATCTCTGGCCCTTTGAAGGGTGCTGTTGGCTGAAGCCACCTTGCCCCTGTAGAGCGGAAACATCACTCATTGCAGCTCAAATCCGACGCCATCGCACAAGCCCAAGGCCCAACTGGATTTTGCATCCTTAAACGCAATAAAAAAAGATGGGTGTTTAAAGAGAAAAAAAAAAGACTCCTAACCACAGGATGGTTGAGAGGAATCATATTAGAAAATCATTTTCCATGACTGGGAGCCGCCAATTTTCTCCCAATCGGAAGGTAGGAGGCACAGAATTAGCTCGGTAATGTCTGCTATTAAATTGTTTCAGTCCACTATTTCTCAAGCCACCAGTAAGGAGGCAGGTTCTTCCTGCAATTTATTTTCTAGAGTCGCTGACCTGACTAATGTCTCTAGCATGGATTATGAAATAGGATAGATTGCAGTTTGGGGAGGGTCTGGTTGGGCCGGGGATGGAGGGAGGAGAGACGCCTGCCTTCAGCTTCGGAGAGGAAATGAAAGCCCGCAGCTGCAAATGACATGTAGCAGCGCGTTGTGCAGGAGTCCATATCTAATTCCAACTTTTAACATGATTTACATGACCCGCAACACATTTGGAGGAGACAGCAGGCTTTTTCATGCCTTTGATTTCAGGGTAATTATTTTTAAAGCTGAAAGATTTTTACTGTCCTTTATATAACTTCTGGCAATAAACATATCACATTTAAACCCCCCCCCCCCACCCCTACGAGTGGGATGAGGAAAAAGTTAAACAAGGAATGGGTGAAGGGAGAGCTTTCTTCCTCTCCCGTTTGCGTCTCAGTTAAAGGGGGCATGGTGCAGATGAGAGTGGGAGAGAGGAGATCCCTCATCATCATCAACCACTTTTTGTGCTCCAGTCACAGCACAAAGCGGGCTGAAAGCCCCGTCGTAGGGGCTCCCAGGACCTCTCTTGTGATGGACGGTAACCTCCAGCAACTACATGTCCCCTGCCGCCCCATCCAGGGGGACGTGAGGCCGGAGCAAGCCAGTGCATTGCCCAACCAGGGTAGGTCAGTGTTTGGATAAGAGAGTATCTTGCTAGCACCGCTGCCTTCGAAGGAGTCCTTTTCCTTCTGCTACTATACGGTATCCCAATCTTCGGTGTATTTACCCCTCAGAAAACCCCTGCAAGGTGGACATAGGTTGCCAAGCAAAGAAAAGGTGAGACACAGAGAAACTAAGGATTGGGTCAACAAAAGGATTTAGGTGCGTAGTCCCCATATCATTCACAGACAGTGATAAGGACCTTACGCTAGGATCCCTGAAGCTCGCAGGCTGAGCAGGGAGCAACCAGGTAGGAAACACCGAGCAGAGCAAAGGCCTCTCCTCCCTGGGACGGAGGTGCCCTATTCCACAGGTCCTCTCTCCACTCCAGGGACACCACCCTACACCGTGTCCAGGAACTGAGCATCCAAGACTTGTCTTTCAAAAGCTTTGCCAGAAATAAGGATGATAACCATCGGACAACAGGGGGGAAAATTACCATTTTCAGGCCCCCTTTCAGCGCAGTTTGCCCATGCCTGTGTCCAGCTCAGCATATACTTCTGGACCTTAAACTTGCATTGAAAAAAAAGGCAAGGGGAAAAGATGCATTCCTCCAGTCTGATTTTCAGCCTGGCTTTAACTGGGCTGCGCAATTATATGGCTGCAAATAGTCCTGGTGCAATCTGAAGTCCTTGACTTCTGAACAGTCAGGTGCTTAGACATCTAAGCAACCCAAAACGGAGAAGTGGGCACATCCCCCTGCTAAAATATGCAGCTTATTATGCTGTGTTAAGAGACAATATGATTGGAGGGTCAACACCCAAATTCTAGCCTCCTTAGTTGCCATGACACCTGACTGATTACACAGTCCTTTTCAGTTTGCCAATCACCTTCACTAGCATTGGTATAATTTTCCCGTCTCTGCACTCACAAAACAGCTTTCATGCTTATTGCCTCTCTCATCCAGGCTGCACACATAGTCCTAGACCTTGAAAATCCCACTGGTCCCAGAGGATTTAAATGAGTTTTGTACAGGAACTCAGTGGTATTCAACCTGTCTGACAGATGGAAATTAAAGGTACCAGGCTGGTATGTAACAATAATACTGCGCGCATAGAAAGCACCCTCCATCCAGGGCTCCAAAAGAACAATTATTGATTAAGTTCATTTTCCAGCCTCTCCCTTGCGAGGTTGTTACGTGACATGATTACACAGTCTATGCTGGAGCCTCCCAGGTCAGTGTTTTTAGCTGTTACACCAGTCTTTCCCCTCTAAACGCTCTTGGTTCTCCTGAAATCTTAGAAATAATGGCTCCCATAAGGATGAGGGGCTTATCTCTTTGTATTAGTTCCCCATCCCTTCCCCTGACCTCATGAGACCACCCAGTCCACCTTCAAACACTTCTCAGGGACATCTCCAAGCTCAAGGTCAGCGGGACACTGCAAGAACGATGTCCTCATGAGACAAAGAGAAGGGTCCTTGAGCAAATGGATTGCATGAGATACCCACACCAGGGGATTCATGAGAGATGGGGTGCTTTGGGCAACCACTTCCCCAACTAATTACTTGTGCAGCGGGAGCTTTGGGAGCATATCAGACTGGGGTTTCATCTGCATACAGTAGAGATGGGGTGGGGTGAGACTCAGCAGCAACCTGCTTTCAGCTCCTAGGAAAGAGTACCAGACAAGCAAGTGGGTGTGCATGCATGAAGGAAAGCTGCAGCCGGATAGATGCCCATCCTCTGCTCTTTATTTCTGCACGTGCAGCGCTTCCTGCTCTCCGCACCAGCCTCGCTTCTCCTCTCTCTTCTCCCTCACTTAGCACCTCCCTAACCATCCACCTGCAGAGCATCCAGCCTCACCCATTTTTATCCCTGGCAGTTGCATAACACTCAGCTTAAAAAGTGTCAGCCCAGAGGGGCCTGACGCCCCTGATGTTTTGACAATAGCCTGTCTTTGAAATGGGCTTTATGGGACACCTGAAGCTATTCATCCTGCCATTGCATGTCCCCAAGCATCAAAATGCATCTCTGCAATGGGATGTTCTCTCCCAGGAAGAAGAGGTGAGAAATGAACACGTGACCTTGGCAGGAGGAAGAGTTTTGGGTTTTGGAGACCTGGGAGGCTAAGAGCAATGAGACATGGATGGCAAGTTGCAGGCACCAAGCGTATCTAGACCACGGTTTTCTTTTCAACCTGCTTTAGGATCTTGAAAAATGATCTTACTTGTCTGTGCTTCTATTTGCCAGCTCATGTTTTGCTGCCCTGTTTGCTTGGGTTACCTCTTATAGTGCTTAGGGTCGGAAGGGACCTAAGCAGATCATCAGGTCCGACCCCCTGCCCGGGGCAGGAACGGGTGGCACGGTCATATCACCCCAGCCAAATATCTGTCCAGCCTCCTCTTGAAGACCCCCAAGGTAGGAGAGAGCACCACCTCACTTGGGAGCCCAGTCCAGAGCCTGGCAACCCTAACTGTAAAGTAAAAAAAAAAATATCAGCCTCTATGCTGATATACAGCAGCTAGCCGATAGCACTTGATTGTGGCTACCAGCCACCAGGTGTGATCGTAATACAAAGAAATAATAAAGTTTCCATGTGGTAAAGCATGATGGCAGCCAGTGACCCTGCACCATTACACAACCACCAAAACTAGGAAGTGGAGATATTAGCAAGCCATTCATTCATGCTTCTAGAGTTACCATCATGCATAGATTGGACATAACAGGACATATATGGACCTGGATTGGACATAAGAGGACAATATAAATTAATACAAATCACTTAACGTGCATGTTAGGCAGCTAGGAGAGATTACTGATGGTGTGTTTTGATGTCAGGGGAAGTCAGTAGAAAAGGGGAACTCTTGGGTAGCTTTGGTATCTTGACTTGGAAGGCCAAGTTTTAAGGATCTTCTCATTTCTGGCTTGATCAAAGTCCCCTTGTCTTTATGAGCTACATAAAGGTACGGGGCTCAGCTGTGAAACATCCAGCTATGAGATGCATGCCTGCTCCTTGCTTGTGGATCTTCCCCATCAGCTATTCAGCTATTAAAACACATGTCTGGTTAGAAAGAGAAGGTAGGAAAGAAGATCAAAGACCACCGTCTTAGGTAACGATCCTATGTGGATTCACACAGGCGTGGTCAAACACAGATATGATCCCTATATCCATTGATCCCTGCTCCATGCTTATCAGCAGAGGTGAGTCTGTATCTTCCAGGCTTGTAATAGTTTATAAATTGCTTCTTAGAAAGCAATTTGGTGAAGAATCAGCTAGACACAAACTCCTTGCACTGCAGTAAGCTGATATTTAAAAAGGCAGCAAAGTGGAACAGATCACATTAGATACTCTAGCTTCCTCTTTTTGTTGCCAGGCTGAGTTCAAAGTCTTTCTAATTTGATTGCAGAGTCTCCTTGTTGAGTTGTAAGTGGGCTACCCTCAGGTTATCTCTATCCCACCAAGACAGCTCCTCTCCAGGCACATCCTTCACCTTCCACAGAAGGACTCTGGCTTCTCCATCTCTGGCCCTCCAGAGGGTAAGCCCCAGCCCTAGATTGATTGCATCTTTTCATGCAACATGCATAAAAGCTTTTTCATGCATAAAATCATAGGGTTGGAAGGTACCTCAAGTCACCTAGTCCAAACCCTTGCACAAAATCAGGAATGCTACTTTTAAATCATCCCTCCGTGTCTATTCTACTGCCTCGCACTTCAAACAGTGAGGAAGTTTTTACTAATACCTAATCTAAATCAATTGAGCAGCAATTTTAAGTTACTGCTGCATGTCCTGCCCCTTGAGGCAAGGGATCTCCCTCTTCTCTATGGCAGCCCTTCAGATACTTGAAGTCTGCTCTTATGTTCCTACTAAATCACCTTCTCTCCAAGCTTAAACATGCCTAGTTTTCCCAACCTTTCCTCATGCAGCTTGCCTTTCAGACTCTTTATTGTTTTTGTGGTCTCTGGCCCTTCTCTAACTTCTCCATATCCTTCTTAAATATGGAGCCCAGGACTGCCTGCAATACTCCGGGGCAAACCTAACCAGCGCTGAGTAGAGCGGCACTCTCATCTCCCGTAATGTACACCGAATATGCCTGATGATGCCCGTTGCTGATGCAAGTGGAGTCTGTGATGCGCCAAAACCCCCCAAATCCTCCTCTGCAATGCTACCACCCAGCCAGTTGCTTCCCTTTCTGTATTTGCTTCCCCAACATCTTACATTTCTCCGCCTTGAACTTCATCTTATTGTTTCTAGCCCAGCTTTCCAATATCTAGGAATCCAAAATCCTTCTGACTTCCACTCCTCTCCTCCAAAGCATTTGCAGTTCTTCCCAGTTTCCCGTCTGCCTATTTCTCATGGCTGGATTTGGCTGAGGAGGTTGAAGAGAGAAAGGAGAAACGTTCAACAAAAAGCAGGAAAATAAACTGGAAATGGAGGACAAAGAAGAACAGTGTGCAGCAAAGCGGTGTTCAGTAGGCAGAAGGCTGTTTCTTCCATTGTTCTTCATCTCAGCTCTTGGTAGCAGCTCAAGGACATAAATGCATTGAATTTAACATAAGTGCATTGATTTACATCAGTGATGATCACAACCTCACTGTGCATCACTCAGTCCCAAAGGGTTAAAGAAAATTCTTGGCAAGGCAGAGTGGGAAATTCCCCTCAATCATAAAAGGCTTTCTGTCGTCTCCATGCACACAGGGCAGCTAACCTGAGAGTCTATTACAGAGCATGAATAATGCATTGCCGTATGAAATATTCAGAAGAATATGGGTTAATAATGCCAGTACAAACAGGGATGGACAGCCTGGCATTCATCATGCGCTAATGTTCAGCCTTGAGCCAAACCAGAATGGGACACACAAGATAAATGACAAGGGGCTGGACAGGTTCATAGTTAAAAACATGATAACTTACCGTGTAGGCTCCATTGGCGCCAGGCTGCAAGGGAGGGAGAGTGATTTATAGACCTTATCTCGGTTTATTTTTGTTTAAAAGCTTGGAGATTGAAAGTGGAATGATACTGGAATAGACAGTGCCAGGCAGTGGCGAGACACTTGACGGATCCTTCTTTACAACAGACTCGGCAAATGCTTCGGTCCAGCCCTCCGTGGCACAGAGGTGGGCGGAGGAGGGGAGGGGAGCATGCTTAAATTGATGCTCTTGCCTGAATGGAGTAGACTGGGCTGGTGAGACCGTGCTGCAATGGGGAGGCCTCTGCACGTGCTGGAAGCAGGATCTACATGGGCTCCAGTACTGTAACCTTCTGACAGTGAGCTCAGCTTTGACTTGGAAAGGGTCATGCCATGGGTATCCATCATCCTCTTGGCCTGCGTTCGCTCTGCCAAGCATCAGGGCAAATTCTGCATCCACCGGGACCCAGGCTGAGCCAATAAATGCTATTTATAGGCTCCTGAATGAGCACCAGAGGCTAACAATCTCTGTGCTCAACATCAAGTAGGCTGGATTCATTCATTAGTGAAAAGCTTTGTAGCTTATTTCTACTTCCTTGAACCAGCCCCTGTCCACAGACACTTTAAGGTTCTTCCTATACCAGTCTCAAAGAACTTCAATGAATTAAACCTTGTATTACTCAATATGAAACAAATGAATTGCTAGGCAAAATGCACTGCAAGTTAAGTGACTTGACTAGGGTCACTTATAAATCAGTGGCAGAACTGGAGACAATGGTCCCCTCTCTTAAATCCATGCCTTCCCTATAACAGTATCCTTGTGGTGGGGTCCAAGTGCAGGATGAGAGGGCATGAAAGGAATCGGGAGAGGAAACAGCCTTTCTTAAAGACACACACTGAACCGATAGGAAATGGCATGCCCATTTTTCTGATGGTGAAGGTGGAAGCTTTGCTTTTCCAAAGGAAGAAAAAAAGCAGTTGGCGAGTTAAGGCTCTTCCTTTTTCTGGTTCTGTTCAAATCCAGCAAGGCGTTATGTAAATTCCTTATTTTCTCAAGCAGTGTCATCTGGCTTTGTTTTTATTAAATATTAATACATTTGTCTAGGGAAAAAAAATTAAATTCCTTTTTTGGCCAAGCCTCCAGCAGTGGATAGTTAACCTGCAGGAATTAGGGTTGGTATTGTCTTCTGGGGAATTTCATCAGTGTAAATCCTCTTCCTAGACTAACTTTCATTACAGGAAATCTTTGCTGTACTTTCCAGAGCCGATCTGGAAGCATAAGCTGTAGCGTAGTGAGAGCCACTGCCAGAAAACGGCTCAGATGACTACTCCTTTGTCTGTATTGGGGGACTTGAGATGCAGTTTGAAGGACTTGTATTTCGTCGCTGGTCCTGCATTTTAATTTTAGATTCCTCCTGGAGCGTCTTGGTTTCACAGCTGGGAAGAAATGTGGAAACATGAGATTACTACCACCTATATCTGGATTTTACTTTCTCTTTCCCCAAGTCACAAGAGACATGGCAGACAATGGATTAGCAGCTACATCCACTGTATATTAGCCAGAGACGGTAATTTTTTCATTCTCTTTGTACTCCCTTCTACCATCTCTCATCGCATCTGCATTTTTGTTGCCTCCTCGCGGAGGGAAACAAGTTTGTATGATGTAGATGTACAGCACCTGGCACAGCACAGCTTCAGTCTGACTGGTTCCTTTAGGTGCGTATACAACATGCATTAAATAATACCAAGAGTCCTTGAATATTGTATTTTAAATCGTCACAGGATGTCCTGGTATTGATCTGCTGGGATCCAGGCTGATGAAGGGAGCTCGGGGGTGAACCGAGTCCATTGCAGAGGTTAAAGTGTGATGCTGGATCCTCTTTGGTGGTACTCTTTATAATCATGTGTCATCCCTCTATCTGTCGGAGAGCAACCAAAGCACCTGTTACAAGAAGCCATGCCCCAGTGCTGGGCTTCCTGGAAGGTGTGCCAGAGCTGGGAGCGACCTGTTGCTGAATATGGTGGGCACTGGGCCTTGTCGCCACTGGAGGACACAGCTGACGGTGCTTTGCACCAACTGAGACATGGAGAAGTAAGCATGTCTGCCATACCCAGCTGGAACTGATACAAGCTTTTCCCTTGTGCCCGCTCCAGCAGCTCCCTTAGTCAGGTGCAGGATGGCTATTATTTTGGATGGTTCGACTGGTAAGCATCCTTAATTTTCTGGATGAATCCCCAGGCATGGCCTCCACCATGCCCTCTTCATGTGTCCCATCCCCTCCCCTACTTCCAACCCTGATCCTGCTTCTCTTCCTTTCCTAAAAACAACCGTGTGGTCCTAGCACCCATCCATCTCTCACTGAGCAGTCCACTGACGCTGGCTGGATGGGACTGCACGTCCCCAGCTTCTCCTCTCTCACCCTCCATCTCTTTCCAGAGTCCAACCCTGCCTTGACATGCTACTTGCCATAAGAGAAGTATCCCTTCCCACCAGCTCCTAGCTCTGCTAGCTCATATCCAGCGGCTCATTTGTACATCTCTGGCTATAAACCGCATCTCTTGGGGTCCAATAGCAGCAATGCACTTGGGAGCTGTGCCCTATCCCTTTCAGCATACACCAGCTCTCCACCTTCCCTAGATCCTTCCCTGGCTCCCTTTAATTTGGGCCGGCATAGTGCAGTGCAAGTTCAAGGTTAACAAAGTGCAATAGAGTCAGAGAAAGCTGGTCAAAAAATGTTCATGAAAGAGAGAGTGTAGCTGTTTTGGGTTGCTTGGTTGCAATTTATATGCAGAAAAGGCACTCTGCAAAAAGAAAAAAAGGTGGGGGGTTTTGGTTTAAAACTGAAAATTTTCATTTGTCAAAATTTTCCTGATTTTTGGATTTTCGTTGGAAACATATTGAGGGAAATGAAAATAGTTTTGCTTTGCCGAAGCGCTGATTCAGGGAAAAGCCAGTCATTTCCCAGCCATCTCTAGCCTCTGAACAGAAACACATGAAAACTGCAGCTGCCCGCAGACTCCCCGCAGTCTCTCTCTTGTGTACAAAATACAAAGCACAGCTTCCAAAACCCAACGCTTTGTTTTCCAAAACACAAAAAAGTTATCTCCTTCATATTTCTATATGCCCCACTGTTCTTCCAAACGACGCCTACTCTCCCTAACATCCCTTTGCATTGCCTGCCATTATAACGGTCTCCTGTTTTCTTCCCTTCTGGATAAGCTCTTTCGTTTGCTTCCACCCTCCTCCTCTTATATGCTATTCTACATTACTGGGCCAGTGATTAATTCTGTCTCATTTGTATAAGGGCGATTTCCTAATTTTGTCATTTCTACAAAGGTGCTTCTGTCACCAAAAGAATCTCGCCAGCTCCTACCTGACCTTTCTCTTGGTTATGGGGAGAAGGGGAATAAAAATCAAAGGGTGATAAAGGATATATAACCTCACTCTTATCTAACATTGGGTGTCTTCATTTCTATTCTTGACTCCTCTCTGCATTAGAAGCTCTTTATTGTTGTGACCTACAATGAAAGATCCATTTTCAGCAACGGTGATGTGGCTCTATTTCAATCTCTCTTCCTTTTCAGCTGACACATTTCATCCCCATTTCTCTTGCCACTTTTGCAACAAAAGGAGCCTTCTGTGTTACATCAAAGCAACATCTTCCTAGGGAGCAATTCATTTGGCTTTTTTAAAGCCCCTCATTGTGAATGTTACACGTATAGATTCATCTAAATATACTGGCGCTCTAATCTTTCAAAGAGTTTCCCCTTCCCTTCTTTCATGCTGCTGTCTGCCAATGAAACCCAGCTATGAAAATCTTAATGCCTCCTTCTCATCTCATTGTCAGGATTGCTTCGTTAGACATGATTAACAGGACAGGATAGAGGTGAGCAGATTTTTTTAAGAGGCACAGACATGGAACAAAATCAAAGCCATGGGCCCACAAGCATTACCGGCCTCTGAGGAAGTCTGGATCCAGAGCCAACTGTAGTGGGGGTTAAAATGCATTTGTCAGCTGCATCCACAAGTCACTTATTGAAGCTGAGAAGTGACTTTATTTTTTAGTTAAAAAAAAAATCTCTCTTGAATCATTTTTCTGATGCTGGATCAGAAGCCACATAGTTCGTAGCATCAAGACTAATAGACAAAGACTTACTGTCATTGGCTCTAATCCTTCATGTTGATCCATTGAGATGGACCCTTGCATCTTTCCGAATCCCACTGATCAGCCAGTGTTTCTGGTTTTAGTCTGTAAAGCAACTTCTTCCGCTGGGAAAACCTTTCGGCATGGAATAAAGTAGCTCTCTTGGTGAGATAATGGACAGTGACAAGAAAGACCACGTTATCCTCATATTTGGCAGGTTCACGGTGCAGTCTGCACAGAGCAGACTAAGATTGGGCTGTGGGTGGTAAATGCAAGAAGTATCCAAATGACTAAATGTGTGCACTTACCCTCAAACGCTCACTCTTGTAAGACAGAGCATTGGCTTTCCCATTCCTGGCACCCAGCTGGGTTTTTTTGTGATCTTCAGGGGTTACTGGAAACTCAGTACCCTCCCACTGTTGACTACATACTTCAAATGCAACTTAACTGGTCAGCCCCTCCATATCCCAGATGTCACAATTACATGTGACTGGTGTCAGGTTCCACAAATGAAGTGCAGATTTCGAAGGTCATGTAGCTCAGATTTGAACAGCCTCAAATCAAATGCAAAGTCTAGTGCATCTGATTCAGTGAATAAAGGGGTTGGGTGCACCTGGATGGGCATCAATTTGAAGCCTGCTTAGGTGTACAAAGACCTGTGCTAACCAGGGATGACGTAGTTTCGAGAAGGCCGGGATGAAGTGTTGGTAGAAGCCAATGGACCCAATGTAACAGCGGACATCCTACATATTCCTGCATACTGCTCGGTCAATGATAGCAGATACCTAGCTTGGGTCTGCCCTGAGTGCCTGAAGGGACATCCTGTATCCTAGAAATTCAACTGATGACTAGTCATGTTTGCTCTCCATCCATTTTGCATGCAGATGGTGCTTCCTTAATCTTTTAAAAACAAGGTGGATATGATCATCGAGATGGCTTGGGAAAAATGAATGTGTCGTCCAGGAGGGCTTCAAAAAACTGGTCTAGGACATCCTTAAAGACATCACTGATGGCACACTGGAAAGTTGCTGAAGCACTGGAAAGCTGTTAGGGCACCACCAAACACTTGAAAAGGTCACACTAATTGCAGAATAGTGTCTTCTCTCCTCAAATCTGCAAACCAGGCTGTAGATACTACAAAGATCAAACTTGGTGAATACTCTACTGGAACACGTTATGTACAACAGGCCATTGATTAATCGGGGGGCGGGGAGCAGACTTCTCATGCTAATTTTCTTAAGAGCTTGCTAATCCTCTCAAAGCCAGAATAAACAATCCTTTCTCAATGAAAAAGATTGGGGTGTCTGACACTGGTCAGCTTCTGTAGCATCACTCAATACAACTTCAACACCTAAGTTGGAGTCTGCCTCAATAGGCTAGGACATCACGTTGGGAAAGAGGCTGGGAAAGAGGCTTCTTCGGAGACGAAACCCAGACGATGCTGCATCTGGGGTATTTATTGTCTTTTTTTTAAATATCAAAACAAATTAAACTAATGTTATGAAATTAATGTGAAAATTTGCAACAGAGCAATGTGATTGTTCTGGGAAAACACATCTCCCAATTTTAATCATGGTAATTAATTTCAAAGATTAGGAAGTTTAGGAGATGAAAATAAAGCATTAAGATTTGAGGGAGGTTATGCATTTTCCCAGTTAATTTGGGTTTGGGGGGGGGGGGTGTTTAGTATTAATTTTAAAAGAGAAGTTGATGAAGCTATAAAAATAATACTTAATATTTATATATTATGGTGCTTTTCATCTTCAAAGCATTTTACAAGCATTAACGCGGATGCAGGAGACCTGAGAGTTAATGGATTTCACTTTATAAAAGTAAATGATTTCGTTTCCCCTCCAGTATACTGCAGACAAAAGACATCTTTAATATTTACTAGTAACTTGAAACTAAAAGTAACGTAGAAATGGATGTAGACCAAGGAAACTTACTGTCGAAAAAGAACAATCTAGGTGTTTTAAAGTAATAAAGTGAAGTGCAAAGGGAAGGGAGATAAAAGTTCAGATAGCTTCACAGTTCATACGAAGTAAAAAAAATAAAATAAAAAGGGGAAAAAAACCCTGTGCAAAGAGTTTGAGCAGATGTAATTGGTGTATATATCTTATCTGGCCTTGTGCACAGAATGAATTTCACCTACAGTTTCTTAAATAAATGTGCACAAGTCAAAGATTGTTCCAAACCCAAACCTTAATTCTGCTTCATTTATCCCAACCCAACCACAAGTCAATACACCCTCAAACCTTTTAGCACTCTGAGCAGAGGACACGGGTCTTCAGAAATTACGCCGTGCATCATGTGCAATCTATAGACCAAATGCTAATGCCCCCACCCATTATTTCCTAGCCGCTCCATTGAAGGGGTGAAGCACCACTGACTTCCACGAAGCGACACTGATATATTAGAGGGGAGAGACAGGCCCAACACCTCGCCCTCCTTCTGCTTCAGACTCGCTCCGACCTCAGTCAGGCGAGTGCGAGCAGGTCGGAAGTAGTTGCAGGAGTTTTCAACAGATGTCCCTCAAGCTTCACTCCCAAATGCAGCCCGTGGTTGCAGATTTTAAGGAACCCCATTAATGAAACGGGATGAGTACACACTACTGAGCACAGTGCTTTCTCCTTTTGTTCTCTCCTTGTTCTTCGACTGACAGTATCCCGTGGACACCTTCCAAATGGAGAAACATGTTCAGCAAATCCACCTCCTGTAATGACTACAGATGTCCCCAGGAGCCTTTCCTTCTTGCACTGACCGGGGTTAGCTGCTGAGATCTCCTGGGACAACACAATCAAGGTGCCACAGGTCACATTAGACTTGTTTGTTGGGGGGGGGATTTGCAATATGTTTCAGTCGGCAAAGAAAGCCTTGGCGAAATAGTTGTGCAAAGGGCATGTTGTAAATTTTACGGCTTTCTGGGTTAAATAACAAAGGAAGAACATAGCTATATTTTCCACAAAAGTAATTTCCATCCCAACTGCTTTGCTTTACCTCCTAAAACCCAAGGGGAAAAATGATTGCTCTGAACATCTTAGTTATGCATCTGAATACATTCACGGCTCCACATGCATTAGTCTGTACTTTGTAAAGTCTCTCCTTATTAAGAACTCAAACAAAATTATCACCCAGCAGCTCTTACCTCTGCTTAATTGTAAGAGGAGGTCAGCAAAAGGCTACCGCAACACTTAGTGAGAGAGGTGCCATACAGCGTGCAGCCTGCATTTACGTGCGAAGCCTGTTGGAAATGGGCTTGAAAAATTGCCATGAGTTGTTTATCGATCATTAAATCTTTCCTTACTGAGATTATATTTTTATTCCATCGTTACAGCAAGCCTTGACATTTTAGAAAGAAATTGTATCAGATGTGTGACTACTGGCTGGATTTCAGGGAAAATTAGCCACCAGCAAACGGGGTGTCAGCTCTTGAAGAGAAATTCCTCCCCTAAACTCACCCATGGAGAAATCCGATCAGAGACCTCATTTCACCAGACACAGAGGAACCGATCACAATTAGCCAGCGTTTAAATGCAAATAATTGCACTTTGATGTCATTTATTACATACAAAAAGCAAGTCGAAGCAAGTCACACGTATGTATTTAGATCTTTGATGTCATTTATTACATGCAAAAAGAAAATCCAAGCAAGTCACACGCAGGTATTTAGGTCTTTAAAAGTACCCATTTCACAAAGCTGCAAATAGTTATCAGGCAAATCAGCCAGGAGAGAGGATTTAAATTATAAAAAAAAATATGAATGATGATTGGAGCCTGCGTGCAAACTTTTTACTAGACGCCCAAAAACCTGCATTCCCACAACTGAGAGAGAAGCTTACACTGGTTAAAAAGACAACCTGTCTTCAAAGAAAGTAAAAACAGCTATTATATATGTTTGTGTGTGGGTGTGTGTGTGTGTGTGTGTGTGTGTGTGCGTGCGTGGGTGTGTGTGTGTGTGTACACACACATACACGCACACACCCCCCCACACACATATATATAAAATATACACACACACACACACATAACTAATGGGCAAAAATGGGATCTGGATGGCACTGAATATAAAGTAGGAACTAGGTATTGCAACAGCAACATTTGTAAAGGGAGCAAAATGACATAAGGAAAATGTCTGATAAGCAGAGGTAAAGCTAATGCATTTCCCGAATTATCTTAAGAACAAAAGACATCCTAATGAAGGCATTAGTCCATTACTGGATGAAAATGGGAGACTTTTCAATAATAATGCAGAAAGGGCAGAAGTTTTCAATGAATATTTCTGTTGCGTGTTTGGGAGAAAGCCCGGTGATGTATTCATGTTATACGATGATTGAATGCTTTCCATTCCAATACTAAATTCTGGGGCAGTTAGCAGCAGCTTTCAAAGCAGGGCTTTCTCATGTCAGCAGATATTGATCACTTCTATCCAAGAGTTTTAAAAGAGCTGACATAGGAGCTTTCTGAACCATTACAATTGATTTTCACTAAGTCTTTGAACACTGAAAAAAGTTCCACGGGACTTTAAAAATACATGCCCGTATTTGTAAAGAGTAAATGACATGACCTCCAGACCTATTGGCCTGGCATTAACCTGAGCAAAAGAATGAGGAGTTTGGTATGGGACTGAATTCAAAAGGAATTAATGGAGGCTAACATCATTAATGAGAGTCGAGGTGGGATTACGGAAATCTGATTTTGTCAAACTGACGTTCTGTGCCTTTTGATGAGATAGCAAATTTGGTGATAAAACTAATAGTGTTGAGGAAGGCAGGGTAGAGATGCCTCGCTTCAGACTAACAGTGCTGACAAAGTGACATTCGGTTTAGTACCCTCCAATATTTTGATTAAGAAACTGAAATGATGTGAAATGAATATGCCACTCTTGAAATGAATTCAAACTGAATAAGTGGGAAGCCTTGAAACATAAAATCATCACCAAGCAAGGGTGTTTCCCATAAAGATAAAGACCCTTGCAGGGATTTTTCTCTTGACCCTATGCTATTTAACTTTTTTTTCCCCAATGACCTACACAAAAATATAAAGCTGTCCTAAAAACCACGTGTGCGGTGTTTAATCATCTGTGCACTTCATTATGTACCATCCCTCCAATATTTGCATAAGTGCAAATATCTGCATCGCATGCAAATAATATGTTAGTCCAGCTGGCCAAATGTAAAGTCATATGTATGGAATAAAAGGATAGGGCCATACTTACAGGACAGGAGACTCTATCTTAGCAAGCAGAAACTGAAAAAGACTTTAGGTCAAGGAAGATAATGAGCTGCATGAGTGTCCCACTTGACAATATACTCAAAAGGTTGTGATTTATGGATAAATCATCAGGGAAATGTGGCATAGAGGTTGGAAGGTGATATTATCTTTGTGTGGCACTTGTGTCACCGCTACCAGATTACTGCGTCCCATTATACTGTCCACAATTGAAGAGGAATATTGAAAAGATGGAGAGAGGAGCCGCAAGAAGAGTTCAGGGGTTGGAAGATTTGCCTTTTAGAGAGAGGCTAGAGAGATCAATCTATTGGCTTATCAAGAAGAAGATGAAGGGCTGAATGGATCACAGTCCATAAATCCTTACACGGTGAACAGAAATTTGATAATAAAGGGCTATTATTCTAGTTGGCAAGATGCTCTGGCTAGAAATGGAAGCTGGACCGTTTTAAGCCAGAAAAAGATACAGATTTCTAGCTCTGAGAGTAACCAACCAACATGCAATAAAAACTCCATGTTGAAGTGGATGGAAATTTGACTTTCTAAATGGATGAATCTGGTTGAAATAGCTAAATGGATGGAAATTGGACTTTCCGACTGGATCTAGTGCTAAGACTCAATCCTGCTTTATTGCAAGGAATTCATATCCCTGTAAGAGAGACCAGAATTTGGCCCTTCTTCATCCGGGGGCCACTGCTACAATCACTGATGATTGCTTGAGTATAAAAGCTACCGGTGACTGGCAAGACCTCTTGAAACTTAAGCCTTCAATCAAAACTTGAACCCACTCACGATTAATAAAGTGGTGAGGAGGACAGAAAAGTGAAAGGCCGGATAAACTTCTAAACACATTCTCATCTATTCCAAATCCAGACCCTCGACGAGGCCGGTCTATCCACCCAACCTCAGCTTTCGTAGTCACTTTAAAAATAGCACCTGCCTGTCCAGTTACCGAGTGAATCACTTGTTTTTCTCAGCCAGGGTGAGAAGTGTGCTTCTTCAGCAGCCTCCGCGTGTTAGAGGAAGCCCTTCTCCTTTAAAACTAAATTAGTTCTGCTTTATTGAACAACGAAAGTGTATGATATTTAGCATTCTGCAATCTGTATTACCTTTAACCACCTTACTATGGAAATCTGACGTTTCAGCAAAAATTAAGGAAAATCACTATTTATTCTAATAAATGCTTGACTTGGCAATCCAATAAACTCTCTAATAAGTTGCAAGTTTAAGTCATCATTGGACTACAACCAACAATATAATTAACCTGGTGTACACCTCAGCTCTTAATCACAACACAATAATGCCATGAAGCACTGCTTGGTTTAACCATTCGGGGACCTGACATGCGGGGTGGATTCGTACCATCCGAGGGCCTGCTCTTTTACAGCGCTGAGTATCATCAGTTCCCACCGCTTGAATGCTCAGTGATGTTGTATTGCTATGTCTAATGCAATTAAGGCTCAGGCAGCCAAGGTCTTGAGTCAGCTGTCATGCAGACTGATAGCAAGAAACAGTTCCTGTCCGTAGAAACATATAATATAGAAAGGACGGCAGGGGAAACAGAGGCACAGAGAAGTAAGATGGCTTAAGACCTGGGCACACAACACCTTCACACCAGTGTGACTTAACATTAATTCTGCGCACCAAAACCCTGCAGATAATCTGAGTCATTGCAGCAGTAGTTGCTATTATAGTGTCACTAGGGGCCGGATAGCTATTAATAGCCAGTTTGCAGCCACCAAATGGCCTTTCAAGATGAAAACACACACATGACACCAAAAATTAATGTAGTTCACACCAATCTAGTTCTACCCCTGATTTTTCCCAAAGCAATGCTATGCTGGATTTTATTAAGTTATACCAGTACAGGGCTATGCATAGCCCCGTATACCAATATGGGACTATGCATAGCCCAGTATACCAATATGGGGCTATGCATAGCCCAGTATACCAATATGGGGCTATGCAAACCCCGGTATACCAGTATGGGGCTATGCATAGCCCAGTATACCAGTACGGGGCTACACATTGTGGTCAGTGCTGGATGATGACATGTTGAGCCCTAAGCTAGGTCCATCTCAAGAGGCCCCATATGATAAAAATAATCTATGAAATCCATGAAAATAGACTTTCATGACATTTTAAGAAGAATCATTGTTATTTCTGCACACATGTATGAACTCAGTATGAATAAAAACTGTGGAGTCATATATATGTATATTTTTGTCCTATTAGAACAAAAATGTCCAGGTTTTTTTTTTTCTTATTTAGAGGCCCCTCATATTGTGAGGTCCTCAACTGTAGTTTAAGTAGCTTACGCCTAAATCCAGCCCTGATTGTGGTCACTCCTTCTTTGCGCAACGTAAAAATATGCTGTATACCCAAGAGCATTTAGTAGATTAGTAGCAGAACTGGATGGAGAGAGAATGCCTGTTTTCTAATTCGCTGCAGTGTCCTAGACACTAGACAACACTGCTTTCAGCTGCACGGGCAGGCCGCTTCTTCCCAAATAGGAAGCGAAGTCTTGTGATTCATTTTTCTACATTCCCCACCGTTAGAGAACAAAGTACTTGAAATGCCAAGACTTTCATTACATCCATATTCATCACCATCAGTCATAAAAGGCAAGGTGACATAATATAAATGGTGGTTTTACTGACTGGCGTGTTATAACTTTCAACCAACTCATGTTAATGCACGGAAAAGATCAGAGAACTCTACCATATCATTCTGCTTCATTTTAATCTTTTAAAGAAACAACCACTATGTCCTTGTTGAAGAAATGGAGTTGGATTGGATGCGATGACAAGGGAAATAACTCAGTTCTATGGCAGTCTAGCTGTGCCAGGTTAATTGATTTCAAACTCTAAAACCTTTCTAAAACAGGGCTTTGGGGGAAGGTACCAGACTTCTGACATATACAGAAAGAAGTCAGATCATCAGTAGCAAAACTAAGGTGGGGCATCCAGGCAAGCAGAAGTCGCCAATGCCCCGGGTGCCCAGCTGGATTTTGACACCACTGCAGACAATCAAAAAGTTTCATCAACGATTAGTTGCTTTGACCTGCAAAAACAACTGGAAGTTTGGCCACTTTTCAGGAATGCACCCATCCCAAATTTATTCCCACTGCTACCCTTAGGCATATGTATAGTGAGCCTGGCCCTCATCTTGCTAACAGCAGGCTTATAACCCCACTGATTTTAATTGTTCCTTTTGGTTGACACCTGTGTAAGGTATTCAAGCCCTATCGACATTTAAAGACAAATGCCAGGTGGTTTTCTGACTCCATTTTCATGTGAAAATGATAGGGGAGGGAGCTGGACAAAACTGTGAAAAGTCTCCTGCATCAGGACTCAGTTGTAGGCCCCAAGTCTTCGTGTTTTGTTTGCAAGCCTGAAAACATGCCATTTTGTTTCAGAACTGCCTTTCTATTAACACAATACAAATCTGCCATTAAAGCTATGAAGATCCTTTTCATAATCACGCCACCTGCTTTTTTTCCTCGCTGCAACAGCAGAAAGCACATTTAGTTGATAAGGTCTGGGGATTTCTTTGGCATTCAAAAATATCCTCTAAAAGCTCGACCAGCTAGCCCTGCGTTTCGGTGGATATTTGAGTTCATTGGCCAAACCCAGAGCATTACACCTAATACAAAAATCAAATCCTTGACCCAGAACAATAATGTTCTGTTTTCTCCACAAAACAAATCACTTGGGGGGGGAAACGCTCATTCCAGATTTACGAGAAACATTTCGTTCAATTTGCAATGCAACGCTTCCTTTCATTTCATTTTCAGGATTTTTTTATTAAGGAATAAAATCATCTTTAATCTATTTAATCTTTTATTAAATAAAATATTTCTTTAATTAATTATAATGAAATCAGAAATCAAAACATCATTTTAAGGTGAAAAATAGATCCTGTCCTTTGAAAATGTTATAATTCAAAGGTTTGATTTAGTTTTTTTATGGGGGAGAGGGGAAATGCCCATATATGGGGTGCAAAACATATGATGTGGGCCTAATAATCTGTCTTGCAGAGCTGTCACCCAACCCACGGGGTCCCCCGAGGGGTGGGAATTCAGGGGTGAAATGAGGGCAGCAAGTCCTGCTGTCTAATTCCCAACTGCAGGGGTCCAGTGGGCACAGGTCAGTGGCACGGGGCAGGTGACGGCTATGTTACCCCCATGCTGCCACCTACCCTACCACCGCCACTGCTTCCCATGTCACTGCCGCCAGCCCAGGAGGAGCTCTATGATCCAGCCCCAGGCCAGGGGCTCAAGTGAGCTCGATACCCCTGCCTTAGGCGTTTTGTCTGGTGCAAAGCTGTGCTCTTTTCAGCAAAATCAATGACTCCTCCAAAAAGTCTCCAACCTGTTGGGCTCGTTCAGGTATGCTGGCTTGCAACGATCCTAGTGCAGCCGCTATGGGAGCTTTTTTTCCCTGTGGTTAAACACCAGGCAGCATGCAAGCAAAGGCTTTGCAGCGATTGATGATGCACCAGCTGTTTGCAACATGACCCCGTGCATAAAATTCTGAGCAGGCACTTTTTCGGAGGAGAGTGGGTGGCTTCCTTTTAATGTGGTTAGCTGTGTTGGCTGCTGCACGACACATTTCATCACGTTACTCAGTGTAATACATAGTGACACAAGTACTCGGAGACAACACAGATCGCCCCTCTTCATGTCACAGACAGCAGCTAGCAATTTCTCCACTGAGCATCCTATATTGCATTTAATCACACTTGTCATGACCCTCACTATATTTGACAGGCTGCATGGACTATACCGTTATTTTGTACAAGGCCTTTTGCTCAGTCTGGATCCCCAAATGCTGCATGGAGGTGAATACAGTGGAAATCAATAGAGGCAGGGGAGACAACGGAGCAGCCTAGGCAAGGAGAAAAGATGCTTCCATGTGAGATGGCGGGACAGCTGGGGAAACCAATCTGGCAGAGGTAGAGGCAGGGTGCGTCAGGCAGCAGAAGTGATACTGCAGCATCAGAGGTGATAGCAGGGGTGTACCAAGTACCTACAGCCATCCTAGATGAGTCAGAAGGGATGGAGCAGGTCGATGGGTGTGAATAGCAGACAGCTCACAGTGTGTGTCCATGCAGAAATTCATTCTGCATCTCTACAGGTTCATCCAAAAAGGCTGTGTCCCAACTCTTATCATCCCAGTAATCGTTCCCTTATTAATCCTTTTGTCCTTCTTCTTCCTGTTTTGTTGCATAAGGGAAGGTTTTGCCTTCATCGACGAGATGAGATTTCTTCCAGTGCAGGGATCTCTCAGCTGCAGCAGTGGCACGACTGTCTGCTATATCAGCCACTCGTTCACAACTCGGTGCACAGGGTTAGAGGTGCAGAAGTGGGAAGAAGATGTGCTGAGGCAGAAAGAAGTCGGGTGAGGCAACAGTGCATTATACCATTATCAAGTGGCATAAGATTACATGTGGTGCTTCCTAGCTGGTGAAAAGTAGAGCATCCTATGCCAAAGTCATTGAGTCAAGGTTGGCACAGGTGCCCGTGAAACTCAACAAGGCATAACTTGCTGCTTGATATTTCCCTGCACAAGCATGCCTTAGCACAGGATTGCCTCTGGGACACCAGCTTCAACCTCGTCCACCTGGACTAGAGATTTCTATCCCTCCCTACGAGGTTCCCAGTTGGGTTTAACCGGTCCGTGGATGTAACCCACATGACCTCTCCACTTCCACTGCCATCTTCTCAATCTGCCTGATCTTGTCCCTCTTTCACTCTCAACGCCTGCTGTTCTCTGCACACAAAGTACAAACGAAGCATTGGCAGTCTACTGTGAGTTTCATTTTTGATTAAGAAGAGCAAGAACAAAAGTCAGATCTCCAGGGCAAGGCATTTGTGTCTCCTCTGCTACGGGTTGGAAAGACCCTGAGGACAACCTAGCGGCTGAGCCTGCACCGCAAAGGTAAATGCGTAGAAATGCAAGTGGGCAGCACCTTATGTTCACATCCTGTGACCTGTTTTCTGGTCCTTTCCTAAGAGCTTCCAAAAGGGAAGTCGCGCTCTTCCCTTCGAGCCGTACAATTTATTGGGAAACCTTAAGCCTCCCAGAGCAGGCTTGCTACTCTTCTGATCCTGTAAGGACCTTGCACGAGGGCATCTGTGAAAGATCCCCGATGATGTCCCGTTTCAGCCGGGATCCCAAGAAGTGCTCGCCATCACTTTTTCCCTTAAAATCTCAACAATTGTTCAGGACAGCACTGCATCCAAACTGTTGTGTCCTTTATCTTCCGAACGCGTTGTCTGAGAGCCTCTGCTTCCATTTCAGCTGATGAATGATTCTCACCGGGAACCAGTTTTGTATACTCTGCGTAGGAAGGATGCTAGGCAAAAATGAATTGCTTTGTAAATCAGTGGGTATTTTCTGTTCTTAATAATGTTTGTTTTCTGTTTGTTAGTCTCCTGGCAGGTGCTCAAAGGCTATCAATGAATCACTAGATAACTTAGATGGCAGCACAGCTATAAACTCATAGCATGTTTAATTATAAGTAAAATGACTAAGTTGCAGATCCCGGGATTCATATCCTACTCTAGGGTATTGGATGAACTTCCAAACAGAGCCGCGCCGTGCAGCTGTGTCGTCCCTGACTCATCTGCTTTATTTTGCTGCCTCCCGTTATTGCTTGTATTGCAGCAATGCTTAGACAACCTGACCCCTTTACGCTAGGATCTGCACGACCACGCACCAGACACGGTGGCCCCTCACCCCAAGAGGTTTTTCTTCTGAACTGAAGGGCAAAATGTTCAGGTTGTAAGAGAAATGTGTGAGCTATTTGTCTGGCAGTGACTCAAAAAATGCCTTTATGAAAAGTCTGAGTTGTTTTTAATGAACGTAAGGAAGATGCTTTATCTTGGGCTGGAGGCTAGAGCAAGGAGGCAACGTGCCTCCTTGCAAACCCAGAAACAACAGCAGAGGTCGATACCCGGGAGGCAGGAAATGAAACCGTCTGTAATGAAGTCTCGTTTTGCTCTCGTACCTGGGTGACAGCACGAAGAGAAAATGAATCGCAAAGGTGGCAGGAAAAATCCCGAAAGAGGTCTTAAATGCTTTTAATGACTCAACTAAGAACCATCCCAGGAGCAGCTTAGTCTCCATGCTGCACCCGTACCTCTCCGCTTCTCCGGCAAGTCTATCAGCCGCTGGACCAGTTACGCTGGTGGTCTGTAACGTCTACTCCAGTGGATGGCCTGTAACCGCAAATGTATTTCTCCTGCCAGGCGGTAATGGGCTTTTCAGTCACTCCTTGTCCATACGCTGTCCAAGACACCGCTAACCCAGGTGTGAAATGCTCTTTATTTCATTCCCCGTCCCTCAGCCACCCACACTTGACTGTTTGCCAATTTTTCTTTTAATAAGAAAAAAACCCTCTTTCTTCCTGTTTGTGCAGAAATCCATTACAGAAAACAATGTTATTTACAGTATGCTCTGGCTACTGGCTATAACCAAAAATAGTGCTCAACAGCAGGAGGTAGAGAACTGCCACTGACGCCTCTGTGGAAAGTACTGCGATGAATGCCAGTCATATAATGACTGCTCTTTCCACCTCTGGTAAAAATGTATGGGCAATGCTGCCATTAAGAGTTTCATGAGGGTAGACTTTCATTCTTTACAGCCAGTGAGTTAATGGCTTCTAACTACTGGAGTTTCTAATCATCCATATTGGGGGGGGGGAAATGTATTGCCATGCTATTAGAGCCATTTTAATGTTCTATAAGCATATTATTTGTGCATTTGAGTGCAAGCCATTAATAGTCCTTTCTGGGTGAGATTTAAGTGGGGATAAATAAATGTGATGATTTTATGTAACAAGGACAAACTCCATCCCTAGGCTAGCAACCGGCAAGGTACCGCAGCATCCCTGCTGCAACCAACGGGATCAGCTGTCAGGGTCATTTGGACCCAGTCGAAATTTCTGAATGAAAGAAGCAAAATCTAGAATATGCTGGCTCAGTTCAGAATAATTAGTGCGCCCCATGGATGGATCGGGGATGCAACAGGTCTGGGCTTTGGTCCTTGCCCCTTCCTATCAGTATTCTCCAGTCTGCTCTGCCTCCTGCTTCTCACCTGCCACAACCTGATGGTAACCGGTGCATCTTCAGAGACCAGGGTAGCCCTTTCAGCCAGTGAGTTAATGGCTTCTAACTACTGAAGTTTCTAATCATACATACTGGGAGGGGAAATGTATTGCCATGCTATTAATGTTCTGTAAGTATATTATTTGTGCATTTGAGTGCAAGCCATTAATAGTCCTTTCTGGGTGCTGTAGGGCTGCTATCATGGCCCCCTTGCCACCCCCATAGCCAGGCCCACACTTCACTGATAGCTCTGCATCTGCCCCTTTATAGAGACTCTCTCTCCACAAAATCAGCACTGGGTCCCTCGAGCCCCAATCCTTGCTCAGCTTCAGTCCCTCTTGCTCTAGCTGAGACCCCTCGGCTACGGTCCATTACTTCAGGCCCTGGCTCTCTGCGTCCGAGCCCTGCTTATAGCCTCCTCCTCCCCTACAGCCACTCCCTGCCCTCCTGTCTTTTAACTTAATTCCAAAACAAAGAATCAGAACCGAAAAAGGGATTAATCACCGTGTTACTAATCACCGTGTTACAAGCCATCATTGTTACCCCTCCATGGTTACAGCAAAGGGTACCGCTGCCTGGAGCCGCTGAGGCTTCCTGCCTTCCCCAGCTCCTGGGAGCTCCTCTTGCTCCCGCACCTGCTGCTTGCAAGCCACAACCTTCCCCCACCAGCTCCCAACTCAGGGCCTGGGTTTATAGTCCCAAGATTTCCCTTCATTTGTCACCTGGTTGCTGCCCTGAGCAGGAGAGAGCTGCCCAAATATCCCTACTTAGCTTAATAAGCTGCCAGTGCCTGGCTCCCCTGCTTTGCAGCCTTTCCCTTGCCTTAGCCTCTCCTGGCCTCCAAGCTTGAGTCTCTTGTGAGCTGCCTGCTGCACCCCCTTTCCCTTGCGAGTCCCAAAAGTTCAGCTCTTGGAAGGGGCCTGCTCCCCCCTCCTCTCTCTCTCTTGCACACGTAGGTAACTGGGTTTGAGTTCCCTGTTGCAAGAAGCCCCTTCATTTTTGGCCTAAGCACCAGGCAATCCATGCCACCCTCTAAGTATGCACAAGTTATATTACCGCATATGTCTAATTGCTTAAGTCAAAGCAGTTTATTAAAAATATATATATATACATATATCTTCTGTGATTTATATACCAATGTATATTTAGTAGTAGGCCATTAACACGTAAGAGGGGAGAAAGGGCCAGACTCCTGCTTGAGGTTCTTATTTTAGGCCAAAATCCTCTTATAAAGAAGTAAAGCGTTGCACTGTTGCGATATAAGCTTCAAAGGTCTTTGTCAGACCCATGTTTTCAGTATTTTGGCTTCAGTTCAGCCACTGAAACAAAGCCAACTTGGCTAGGTTTCCATGCCTGTCACCCAGATGTTCTGTACTAATGCAATGATCAGCTGGTTGAGGCAATGGCCCCTTGGGAGCTGCTTGTTATAATGCTACCACCAAACGGGTGGCAGAACAGGGATTATTGCCCTGATTCTAGTAGAGACAACATCCTCTGAAAGCAGGCAGTTAAATCACTCCTGTAAGAAATGCATTTATACCAGGGCTTATCAAAGTATTCAAGATTTGGAAGGACTAGGCTACCCCAAACAGCAGATTTTTAAATTAAAAAAAAAAACCTTGTAGAAGACTGATTTCCTCCCAAAGCATCATATCTTCAGTCATTCTCATCCCTCTTTTCCTGACATCAGTTGGCTACCACAGTAGAATATCAGTATCTCCTCTATATTTCTACTAGAATTACCACTAGGTATATTTAAGACAAGATTTGCAGCCTGGATTTATCCTGCAATCCTTTTTTGCAACCACAAATTGAGTAGCAACCTACAACTGATAGACCTCAAAGATTTTGCAAATCTGTCACATAATTCAAGCTTCCTTTGTCATAGGTTATGCCTAGAAAAGAGGTGTTTTGATTTGATCAGGATAATACATTTTTTTTACTTATTTGATTTATATGCCCCCCTCCCAACAAACATTCAGAGCAGTTTGCAATAAGAGACCAGAAAAACTCATAAAACAGGAGAACAAAATAACTTTTACAAGGCAACCAGAGTATGAACGTAAAACCAGCAGCATAACTAGGGCAAGGTGACCAAGGAAGCCACCCTAGGTGCCAGCTTGGTAGCAACCTGGGCACCCAGCCACGTCTTTACACCGCTCCATAAAACAGAACCCCCCCAAAATAATATTGCAGCCAAATTCAGTTTGCTAAATGCCTGTCCAAATAGAAAGGCTCACAGCACTTCTGGAAGACATCCAGATGTGCGCCACAAGAAGAACGGCCTTCCAGAGCCGAGGCGCAACGGCTGGGAACGAACACAAGGGTTCATCCGTTCCCCATGTCCTCGGGAAACAGAGCCCGGGGGTTCACCCCTGACTAAAGACCCCTTCTTGCTAAAACAACCGCCGCAGATCCCTCAATGAAAGCAGAGGGTAAGAAGCAAGCTTAGCAGCCTCCTGACATTAGCCACAAAAACATCAGTAGCTAAAAAACCTGTAAGCTCCCTACTGGGATTGCCCCATTATTTCCATCACATAAACACAACTGCTCTGTAAAGACGTGATAAAGCCGTTTGTGTCGGTGATAAGAGATTTCCAGGTGAGACAGCCGTGTCACCGACAACACAACACCTCAGCCCTGCTGGGATCTAATTATACAGCTGCACGCTTTTATCTGGCACAGCGCTCGTTTGAGACATCTTTGTTCCTTCCTACCACTTTTAAGGTTTCCGTGACACCCAAATCGGTTGTTTCAGTCCCTCTGACAGAATCGGGGCCTGACGGCGCGAACGGGACCCACTTGCGTCGGAAAGGCCCCGATCTTGCTGACTCGACGAGGCAGCCAGCCAGCAGCATTTTCCAACCCAGAGCTCCTCTTCCCCTCCATCCATCAGTGTGACTGAGCCCAGCTACTTCATCACAGCCCTCCCTTCTCCTCCCCGTAGGTCCCATCAGGACTTCTTTCCGGCTCCACGGATGACTGCAAGCGGGGCGATTGCTTCCTCCTCGAGTCCTCCTAAGCCAGCACAGGCAAGGGTGATGCTCGCAGGAGTTACCCTTCCCCCTGATTAGTGCTTTGCAATTGCAAGTGCCTTGAACCATTGCAGATACATGTATTGTTCTGCTGCTTGGCTTCCAGGTTTTGGGGGGTGGGTTTTGGTTTGGTTCGTAATTGAATCTCTCTCCTCATTCTCTTTTGATTATCTGTCTGCAAACAAAACTCCATAGCTAAGCATTGCTTTTGTTTTATGTCGCCGCTGCTGTGTCAGGCCTGTTAGAGACATTCTCGGGAAAAAAAGACAAAAGGAAAAAAAACCCAACCTTTCTTTTTAGCTTTACTCCCAGAACCATGAGTCAAGCAAAATGAACAATGAAGCCTTTGGAGACTGAATAAGAGGCTCTGGGTTTCAGATCCTTTATTAGGCAAAGAGTTTATATCGTTGCGGCTTCAGTTCCTTCACATCTTTGCCAATAGGAAACTATCCATAACACATTATATTGACCCTAATTCGTGATCCCTTTGGAACGCCAAGGTGATATCAAAATATGGCACTTTGAGTTCCTTAGGCCAGTGTTTCTCAACCTTTTAAGTAGCAAGTACCCCCTAACTTCTGAAAATGTTAATAAGTACCCCAACACTCAATTTTCCAGGGGAGTTTATATTTACAGACTAATGTGTGCCATATCTTGGAAGAAGGGCTGTGTATATAAGGCCGTGATATGACAGATGTCTGATCTGGTGTGGGTAGGGTTGCCACCTTTTACACCGGGGTGCACCACTCAAGTATGTACCTGGGCTAGAGGTGATGTTGGCCAAAGCTAGGAGGGCTGACCCCAGTGCCACGCAAAGCACAGCATGCCAAATTATTACTGGGGAATTTAATGCGTGGCGCACCAAATTTGTTGCCATCATTTTGAGAGGAAAAGAGGGTGAGAGAGAGTGTTGGGGTGCCCACGTACCCCCTGCCTGTGTCTCGCGTACCCCCAGGGGTACGTGTACCACAGGTTGAGAAACTACGCCTTAGACAATCACGCACAAGCTGCACGTGAACAAGGTGCAGAATTGTTCGGGCATGTATTTTGTCACGGTCAACCCTGAATTGCGTGCACAGGTGTGCATGTGTGCTCACACACACACGCACATGCACACCAGTTTTTTATGCCTAACTCAGAGGGGAGTGCAAAAGAAGATTTTTTCAATTACTTCCTTTCCTCACAAATCCTCCATCTGTCAACACTAAAACTGCTGACCAGGATGGCTTAGTTTCAGCACATTTCCCCCCGCAAAAAAAATAAAATAAATATGGAAAAAAATTGGAATTTTTTTTTTTTGATTGCCCCCTTTTGACACTTTCAGACTGAAAAGTTTCGATTGTTTTTGTTCAAACTGGGCTCATCTATATGAGATGTTTACCGCAGTTGACTAATTAGCTCCTCAGTCAAACGTTGCTGATTTCCAGGAGCGGTGCTATTAGGCCAGAGTAAACTAATTAACTCTGCCGCAGCAGAGCACTGCCAGGGCGCATCTACACGTGAAATCAATGCGATGTAATAAACTCCAGCACTGATCACAACTGTTCATTGCTCCCAGGCACCGCATTCACACATGTACCTGGGACCACAGGACATTGAACTGGGTCCGAGCAGCCCTGGCTGGCGCAGGGCCCTGGGGATCAGCCTGCCAGCCCAGAGCTGCTCCCTTCTGGCTCCGCGTGCGGCAGAGGGGCTGGCTGGGGCACGAGGGTGTCCTAGTGCAGGGCTAGTCGGCAGGCAGCCCCCACACTGAAGCACGCTTGTGCCCCAGCCAACTTGGTCCCCGTCTACATGAGCATTGCTGCACAGTAAATAACACCGCTGCAGGATACTACATGCATTTACAAGTACTAACCTACAGCAGCATTTATGAGTTTACTGCCGCCTAATAGGGTCGCACGTGTGGATGCTGAGAATTACTGCAGAGTTAACTAAGCAGTTCTGCAGCAAATGTCTTGTGTAGACACATCCCCAAAAACATGTACCAATCTGTGGCGGAGTACTTTACTCCCCTGCAACACTCATGTAGATGGCTGGCTAGCCCCGCACGGGAGCACCCTTGTGCCCCAGCCACCCCTCCACACCATGTTGAGCCAGGGGGAGCAGCCCGGGCTGGCAAGCTGACCCCGCAGGCACCCTGCCAGCTGGGGCTGCACTGCCCCGTCTCAATGTGCTGCAGTCCCAGGTGCATATGCAGACGCTGCCCCCGGAAGTAATAAACTCTAGCATGAACGGTGCCGGAGTTTATTCAGCCACCTTCATATCACGTGTAGATGAGCCCGCTGATTCTGCAGTTAGGAATCTGACCTCATTTTAACCAAATGAAGTTTTTAGAAATGAATAAAAGGTTGAAATCAAAATAAAATATTTCGGTCTGAACAGTTTTGGGGGTTTTTTTTCCCCTTCGTAATAATCGTTCCCAGAATTTTGACTCTTTTTCCCAAATTAATCTAGGAAATTTTTTTGAAAATCATCACACATTCCCATGGGATGGGAAAACTGTTGCTTGGTGAGACATGCACAGGACATGGTCTCCTGCAGTGTTATATGCAGGCTGATAAACGGTTCCTGTTATCTGCTAACAGGCTTGTTCCATTAGTTCAACTGGGCCGTGTCTGTGTTACAAAGTTGCATGCGCTAGGTTTCATTCTGGCTGACCACCCAGGCAGGGAATGATCACCCAGGCATACTTATCTAAGTGTTAACATTTGGGCCTGAATTATTTTTTATTTTACCCACGAACATGCCATGCAACACACGTCGTGGAGTAATCTGAAACAGCTGTTTGAATTAAATGTTTAAATGGAAATTGCAAAGCATGCTTCTTCATTTAAAAATATTATATGTGCACACTTGTTTCAGCACATTAAATCTGTCTCTAGGCAGGCAATGTTTAGCAAAATGTGGCTATTTAGGGAAGTTTTTAAAACAGTCACTCACTACATCAACTACAGCCAAGCTAGCCCGTGCAAAGGCCCATTCATCCGCATAAAATGGGAATGCTTTTCTTTTGCAGACGGTTCAGGAAAGACTTAATTTCCCAATAAACAGCACATTTATCCCCTTTTCTTCTTTATGAACAAGGAAGAATGCCCTTTGGTTCTACAAATCCTCCTTTATTCTTCCTCGCCGTATATATAGTCCATGGTTTTTGTTGTTTTGGATGTGGCTTGGTATGTGATGTTTTTTTTTTTATTAAGCAAGCTAGTGAAAGATGCTGGATGGACCACTTTGGGAAATTAAACCCTTTTATCCAGAATTACGTGCATTGTCTGTAGGAAACAAAAGTGGATCAGGAGTCCAACTGCATATTGGCAAATGTCACTCCTCAAAAAGTTACAATTTAGGCAGCGTAGGTGCATTCTGTGCCCTGCAGGACTAATTCAAGCCTAGTTTTGGTGCCTATTCAATGTGTGGCCTGTCTGGAATACAGTCAGGACAGCGGTCTGTTAGTATCGGTATGTGGCAGTGAAACGTAAACCAGAAATCCCCAGCTGCTTCTGAAAAAAATCTATCCAACGTGCATCAGATGCTAATTATCTATAGAAACCGCGACTGAATGGTATCCGCACGCTACTGCCAAGGCTCTGAAGTATCCAGTGTCTGACGTGTTCATTTTGAAAGTTTTTCCTTGTGAGCATTTCCGATGTATGCATAGAGGGAGCCCAATGGTGCGATGCTGACAAGTTGGGAAATACTACTGAACATATGTCGCAGCATGTCGTTGCTGCACAGCGTCTGTGTAGCAAGTCCAGTGTTGCCACACCATATCTGCTGACTACTCCAGCTGGCCAGGAATTTACTGCCTGATACATTTTTCACTGAAAAATGCTGATTATTGGCCAAAATTGTTCACAAGAAAAGGTCCATCTTAAAGACTCTGTGTGTTCAGAATTGTTTTTAAAGGCCCCTTTGGTTTGATTTGGAAAAACCTTTTAAAATTTGAAATAACTGATGCCCAAAACAAGTTTCTAAAGTGCACAAGGGATAAATGAAATGAAGTGTTTTAAATTTACTACAGCCTCCAGCCTCTTTACTATTCCTTCCATCCAGGAAGAGTGCACACCAACTGCACAGGCTTCCTCAGCCTGACAAAGGGTTTTTAAACTTGCTTAAAAATGTTTTCTAACTGTTGAAGTTGGTCTAATACAAGATATGGGATTTACCCAAAAACCCTTGTCTGCCTATGTCCTTAGACGACCACAGCTACAGCCTACACCCTTGACCTGACTACAACCTTTCAATTTACCCCAATAGCTTTTTTTTTCCTTTTCGTATTATTGACTTGTCCATTTTTTTATTTTTAGCCTTTTGACTTTTTATTCTACTCAGGAAAGGAAAAATGTAAATCTCAGAAATTCTCCAAGATTGGAAAACCAGTTCCCATTCAGCCAATTGGCCAAGCCTTTACCTTGTCCTTCCCAACCCATTCATATATTTCTTCTCTATCGTTTGTAGGTTGTAAGCCGTGTGAGGGAAAGACGTTTCTTATGTGAGTACACTGCAAAATAGATCATGATTCCAAAACAAAGACCTGCTGCAGGGACTGAGCAACAAATATTTATTGGATGGTATTATCTTTCAATGAGAGATCAAGGTGAGCCACCAGGCCCAAATGTGATGCTCCAGAGATAATTCTCCCTACACAAAATCATCTTCCTTATTTTTTTTATGTTATACTCAACAGTGAGCAGGTCATCTCCCAAATCTTGCAGACTAGGAAAGAAACCCAACTAATATCATGTTTGTGAGAGTGTGAGTTGGTTTTCTTTTTTGTTTGCTAGTTATTTCTGCTTCAACCTTTACTTGAATTGCATGGTATGTGTAATATCTAAATCCCATTAGCATCTCTCTTGTAAACACAGCTATTTCAGCACCTCGGTGCCATCGAAAGTGGCTTTTTATCAAGCGTTCAGATAACTTCTGGGGGCAGAGAGAGACTGCCAGCAACATGTCATTTTGGGATGCTCCCCCTTTACAACGGTGAAGAAATTCATATAATTGGAAAATTAGTCAAGTGTAAACAGGTGTTAGTGGGCGATGATACAATAAGATACAGCGCTCTTATCTCAGTGTTTGCAAACCCATCCAAGCTCTCAGTAAAAGATTTACTAGTCTCAGAGGCAAGGAGGAAAAATAGCTCTGAAACAGCTCTAAACAATAGTGATGCAGATACCCTGGAGTGGGTCTGGCAATACCGGGGCTGAATCCAAGAGACATATGCGCTATATAACGCTGGAGGGTAATGCAGTACAATGCTCTATTACTTGGTTGGCCTCCAGAAGACAAGTACCCAATAAGAGTGTTGATGGGGAAAAATTAGTTTGCCACTAACCATTACACTGATCAATAATCTATTAACTCTAACCTTGCTAGCACTGGACTTTATTGCAATTTATGGTCAATCATTTGAACTTGCATTTCTCCCAAGTTATAGCCAGGATAAAAAAGGCAGATTATCACTGGCAAAAATTAAACATTTAACCTTTACAGGAAAGCATAATATTAAACTCCAGTCAACACATATGTCCTTTTCCTCCCAGGTCGCAAGGTGGTAACATTATTTTTCCATGGTTTTAAAAATTATTGAGTCATGTTTCATTTTGTTTGGTATTGATTTGGTGGGGGGGGAAGGGGTTATTGGCAGAAAACAATGCTCAGAGGGAAAGAAACATTGCTGAATCTTCTTATTGTAAAAGAAAATCTTTATTACAGCCTATTTCTGCCATGCTTGGGTCTTGTCTATGCGCAAAAAGTTAAAGGAGTACGACCGCTTTCAGGTGGATGTGGTCATACTGGGGTAAAAGTGTTTTATACCAGTATAGCTTATTCCCATAAGGAAAGGTGAATAACTTAAGCCGGTATAAGGCATCCTAAATAGAGGAGAGGCTGTACCAATCCAACTATGCTAGTAATTTTTTTTTTTTAATCCAAGCCCTACTAGCAAAGCTGGAAAAATGATAGTGTAGACCAGCTCTCTTACTATGGGTCTGATCATAAGCTTGCAGTCGGGACTAAAAAAAACCTTGATGTATAGCTCTGCTCTTCCAGGGGCTGCCCTGGCAATGGGTCATGCTGCTTGGAGCCCCAGTTGATTTATTTTGGGTCCCTTCACTCCCAGAAGGAAGTATCCTGTCTCTAGTCTACATGCATAGGCAGGATATTTTCTCTACATGCCAATCTTCTCCTCAAGACCTATACATTGTCTCAGACACAGGTCTGCAGAAGCCACTAAGGAAAAAGACTGCCCTTCCCCAAACCCTGGGATACACAGACTCCTCCATCACCTCCGGGACCGTGGTACCACTTTATGCTACTTGGCTTCCAGTGCTGCAGTCTGTGCCGGGGGCAAGGTCACAAGAGTTTGCTCTGTGATGCATCTGGTGATTCAAACAGGCCCATTTGTGGAAGTGAGACATCTCAGTGTGAGCAGAACTGAACCTCATATAAGGTGGCTCTCTAGGAGACATCCAGCCAGGTTATTTCTATGGGCACTCATTCCCCAACCCTGCACCCATTTGTCTTAGCATCAGCCGGCTGAGCAACCATTCGACAAGCCCCGAAAGGGTGTAACACCGTCTCTGTTAGCTGCACGTGTGGTCTGGGAGACTCAACATGCCTAGTAACACTTTTTCATGCCAGATTAGAGAGGGCTTATCTGGCCTAACAGAGAGAAGAGGAGGGAGGCTGGCACTGAAGCTAAGTCAAGTCCTGCTCCCTCGCCTTTCGCGTTTCTCTGCCATTCGGTTCATCGTGTTGTGAAATGGTTTGTGAGAGAGGGCGGGATACAGGCACGCAGGGCACTAGCTGTCTGCATCCTTGACAAAAGGAAACTTCGTGGGTATGCAATTGCTCCTCCGATTAGACGCCAACCAAAGAACTTCTTTCAGTCCCCTGGTTTCTTTGCTCTTGCCCCCCCACTAGGGAAAGCTGATAAATCCCTCAATCAGTAGCTTCAGGTTCACAACCCCACAAAAGTGAAGCCAGACCTGTCTTGTGTGGGGGGGATATGTGTGAGTGAAAGGAAATATCAGACCTTGCCGTTGAAATCCAGGTGCAGGGTGGAGGAGCTGGCTCTTCTTGGAGCAAACATGGTCTCCCCTGAGAGCGTGTACAAGTAACACGGCCATTCGTGGTATTCGGGAACTACTTTAACTCCGGTTAAACCCTGGTGTGTCTGCAACTGGCTTAAGCAATAGCGATGGGGCTGTGCTACAGGGGCAGGACAGCCACAGACGGGCCGAGAAATGCTCCCATGACACACGATACTCCTCTAGATCTCGACTTGCCACCGGTAGCAGGATTATAGACCCTTGTGTAGAAGGAACTTTCTCTTGGCCCAAAGTGTTCAACGTGCTGTCTCTAGACGATATTGAGAGCATATATGTTAATTGTGCACCAGCAGTTTAATAGATTTTTTTTTTTTTTTAGTCATTTGAGCACCCAGGCTAATAGCCCATTTTTCTGACACCTTTGAATTGGACCCTGACTCTTGACCATTTTCCAAGGAATGAGGCACTTCATCCATATCTATGCTCATCACAGAGGTACAGTTGTTATTGCCTTCTGTCCTTGAGCAAACCAAGTGCATCCCTCTACAACCACATATCTGAAAACCACCCTGGGCCTTGGGCTGGTGGGTTCATGCTGTCTTCATAGAAATCATGGGATGATGATGATGATGATTTTGCATGATTCGGATAGATTTCCACAGACTGGAACCCAATTGCAGAAGCACTCCTCCACAGGTGAATGAGACCAAGTGTGAAGAGAGGTCTGCCCCTCCGAAGTGGGGTCAGAGCATTACCCTTGTTCAAAAGAGTCAACCTCTGTTCATAAGTATTTGGTGACAGCTATATTCTGTCTCAATGAACGCAAGAATCTGGTGATCCTTTTTGGCGTCTTTGATTTCCACGGGGCTGCCTGGTAGTACAGATCACCTGGGATGACATCCTTGCCCCTCTGGGGTCAATGGGAGTCCTTCCACAACACTCAACACTTCCAGGATTTCACTCCCATGCTTCAAATCACAGCATCCCACACAACCACCCTTCCAGTGTCTTCTTGATACAGCAGGATTGAAATCCTAGCCTGGGTTTGTATATGCTTCTTATGCAAAGATAGTCCTTGGAAGAAGAATTTTATCTCCAAGGAAAGGAAACGCACAGAGCTGGGTGACAGCAGTGAGGCGTATTTGCCTGTCTGAATAAATAAAATGTGTGAACTACTGTCTCCTCAAAGCAAAATGCTACAAACACAATAAGCAAAATGCCAGTAAAATGACCAGGGCAATACCGAGCTGTCTGCCTGAGACAACAGAGGGATGCTAAAGTGGAAAGTTTGCTCCGTGCTGAGAGAAAAGCACGCATCTTCCAAGCACTTCTGCAAGTGGTTTAACTCATCTTGCTATTGCATGTCCCCACGACCAATTATAACCCTTCGGTGGGCGCACACCTGTGGTCGGGGCGGGGTTCAGAGGGAAAATCGAGACTGGTAGCAATCCAAGCACAACTACCGCCTTGTTCAGCTTCAGCACTAGTCTCTGCTCAGCACGTCGTGTTCATAAAGCATGAATTTTCCCAGCAACACCGTGTAGCCACAATTACCAAGCTGAAAGGCAATAGCCCATTATGTTGTTTTCAGCACCATTGCTGTACACTCATATAGCACTTAGCAATGGCCTGTTTAGTGCCTTGTATGTCTTTCTCTGCCAACATTGGGACTCCATTTGGAACAAGCCGTTGAGCTTTATTTTTATTTTACTTTTTTTTTTTTTCTAAATGCATTAAGATAAATACCTGTATTAACAGCCACCAGAGCACACCGAAAATATTCATTTGCATTTATTGCAGGCAGTTAGAAACCTACCACGCTTACCTCTCATAAAGGAAATTTCTGCTGTGATGAATGAGTCTTTATGGGCCAATTCTCTTTC
>NW_005842251.1:1386464-1393184 GCF_000455745.1 Alligator sinensis
CTTTCCCTTCATTTCTTTATGACTATGGGGTACTTTTTAAAAAAAATGTATATTTTGCTGTATGAATTATATTCTCTGCTAAGCGCTCTTTTACAATTTGGGGTTATATCCTCAGCTGGTTTGAAAACAGCCAAGCTCAGCTGTAATCTATAGAAATCCTGGTGTTTACACCCATTGAGCATCCAGCTGTCTAGATGTCCACTGATTTTTTTCAGGAGGCTCTCAAGGGTAAGAATGTATTTAATAACCCAGTGAAACAACTACAACCAACCACATTCTGGAATTAATGACGTGCTAGCTCCAGATTGCCTCATTTGTTCTTGTAGCATGCAAACGGTGCAACAAAATGAAAATGGTCAGCCAGCGTGAGGATATTAAAAGTGACATTTTGAGGAAGAGAAAAGAAGGGTGGCCATCAGTTGTGTTTGCAAAATTGGGTGCATATTTCATGTGAGAGTTGTTTGCATCGTGCAAAAATAGTACTCGCCAAATCTCTGTCCTAAACACGTGTTGTAGTCGGGCATGGTTTGACCTCTTGCTATTGGCTGCTTCTGAGCATTTATGGATTTTTATTTTTACTTTTTTGCAACTTTTCTGTTTAATTTGCTCCATGCTTTTTTTCCCCCTCTTCTTGTCCATTCATAATCAGACTTGGAGGATTCAGCCAGTGTCATTTAGGGGGTAGGTAGGCTACTGAGCTTGGAATTAGAAAACGGGGGTCTATTTCTAGCTGGACCATTGGACTGCTTGAAGATATTGGGCAAGTTACAGTGTCTCTGGGTGCTTCTGTTTTGCTCCTGTCTCCTGTCTATATATACATTTACATAGCGATTGGCTTTTCCTATGTGTTTGTGCAGTGCCTGATACAATAAAGTCTCAGTTTCCCTTGTGTTTTCTAGGTGCTACCATCAGGACTCAGCTTTTGCTCTGGGTTCAGTTGATACATAGGCTACTATTCCACTTATCTGCGGGCATGTACCGCTCTGGATACCCACTGGGCATACCAGCCACGACACTCTTCCCCGGTGATTGACAATTCGGCTACATGTGCCAGAAACTGGGCTTTGTAGCTTTAAGGCATCACTGAATCGAGGCTATTCCTTACTGCTTCTGGCAGGAACTGGACTCGGCCAACTAACTCATTTCTCATTGACCACCAAACAGCTGTTAGCAATGATATTCAATGAGCACATTGGATTCTCATACGTGCTTTATTGACCGCCATGCTCTTCTGCCATCTGTGAGGATGGCACTCTGCCTGCCACGACGGTGGTGTGCCGCTCGCTCTACAGCGTAGGTGCCAAGAAAAGAAAGGGTTCAGTGGAACAGGCTAACCTAATGCCATACAAGTACAATTGCTCCAAGTACTTCTTCATTGATGGCACTGCCACCATGGTGCTACATTGCCCGTTACTCTCCTTCACAGCTGTTGACACATAGGTGCCAAGCACAAAATCCTAAGCATGTTGTTTGTGGATGCCAAAGGAAAACAGGTTGTTTTGGGAGCCGCCACCTGAATAAGCCATTGAGACTGCAAGGAACAGCCTTAGAGTTCAGAGCTAGCTCTTTCACAGGGTCGTCAGTGAGATGTGAAGCTTTGATCCTTCGATGACGGGTTGCAATATAGATGGAGTCATCCACAGAAGCGAAATGGCTTGAATTGCTCCAAAACTCATTGGATGGGAGCATGGTTTGGTGACCCAATTTATTCGACATTATTTAATGGCTGGTTTTCCACAGAGCATTTTTTTGAATGAGTGGACTCTCAACTTTGTGGTAAATAATGCATCGGTGTCAAGGGAGGTGAGAGAAGGAAATCCACTGGGTAATCCTAATCAGTGAACAATTAGACTTAGTATCACAACAGAAGGTTACTCCCCGAAGGGTAATGCAGTAAGGGTGAACTTTAAAAGGGCATATTTTAAAACTAGGAGGAAAATAATTAATAGCAGGCTCAAGGGCATAGTAAAACACTTTAAGAACATGGAGCCAAATCTCTCCCTGGAGTAACTCCATTGGCGCCCCTGGCATTATGCACCAGGGATGAATTTGACTAATGTAGTCAGTCTGGAAGCTATTTAAGAACCGGTATTAGAGGCACAGATGGCAATTGTACCTACAAGCTGGGAGGAAGGAAAGGCATGGAAAAGACTACATGGCTGAATGGAGAAATGGCATGAGTTATTTACAGTGAACACCTTGAAAAAAATGGGGATGTTGGCCAAACAAGAGAACAGAGCGAAAGGAGGCACAGTGCAACCTGGAAAGGAATAGCGGTGAATAGATAGCCAAAGACATCAAGGGAAATCACAACAGAATATTTCACACGCTGCAAAAGCGAAGGGCCTGCCTCTGTGACAGAGCATGGGCCGTCTATAGCCAGCCTTTAGGAAACTATTGTCATTGTGTAACAACAATCACTTTACTGAACCCACAGGCTCATGGACAATGTTATTTACTTGCCCATGGCAGAAGATGGCACCTTTCCTACTAACTCAGTGCTGTGATTTATACACTCGTATATATGCATCCACATACAGATACAGGTATGCATATATGTAACTTTTATATACAAATCCCATAGACTGCACCTAAAAAGAATGATGAAGTGGCTGTAAAACTGTTTTGCCTGAGTTTTTGTGCAGAAGCAGATGGAAAGATCCCTGTCCTATGGCATTTTTTTATAGGAAATAAGAGTGTGAATTTGACACACATACCTCTAGAGGCTTGCTTTTACCTCCTGTGGAGGATAGATGGGGCATCAGAAATAGCAGCTAATAGGATTCAAGTGTGGTAAATCACCAGGACCAACTGGGATCATCCCAGTGTCCTGGTGGAAATGAAGCGGGAAATTGTGCTGCCAAGGCTAGACTATGCCAATGCAATCCTGCCTACCCACCTAGGTAAAGCACCCCTTGAAGGCCCACAAAAGCATGCTGCATTGGCATAATCATTGTCCAATAACAGCTACTGTTCCTGGTGACTGGAAAGTCTCTAATGTGGTGTCATCGCAAACCAGTGAGCCTCACCCTGATTCAAGAGTCTCCACTTCATGCTTTGCCGCTCTTCTGCACTTAGGCCGCAAGCTTCCTAAGGCAAGCACTGCCTCTTCATTGCACTTGTCCAGCGCCCAGTATAATGAGACCTTGATCGCCATCTGATCTGCTAGGGATTACATGACGCAGGCAAATAAATAATAAAAGCAAGAAACCACTTCCACTCCCGTAAGGGGGAATCATCCTTTCTAACCAGTTAGTTACTTGAAAGTTAATAAAATAGTATGTAAAGGTGACCTGGTAGATGTAATTTACTTGGGTTTTCCAAGTGCTTAGGATAACATCCCTCATAAAAGAATATTAATGAGAATGAGAATGATCTTACATTTATGCTAGCGCCTTCCATTCGGACAAATCCCAAAGTGCTTTGCAAAGTTTTTACTAACTGATTTGTACAAATTCTGCACCGTATATAGCACTGAAGTGCTGCTAAATCTGGGGTGAAACGTGACAGCTATTTTAATAGCGCAGCACACCATTGCTCAGTAATTTGAGACAGGGAAGTAAAGACAAATGCTGTACCTACTTGAAAAGACTAAGGGGAAATGTAGACATGATACAGGAGTCATCCAAGGTGGTATTTAGCTCGCGCATTGGGGTGACTGCCTCTCCTCTTCCTCAAAGCGCCTTGGGATCTGTGATGACTTCAACTGGCCAGGCTGAGATATCTTCCCAGATGATGAAAGACATTGTGCCTGAAAGCTTGCAATTAAAGACTTTTTTTTGCAAAAATCTAATACCAGATATCATTTCTACTACGAGTCCTGATTCCCAGTCAAAGTCACCTTGCTTCATCTTGTGCTGTACGTTAGAGCTGATGCCCGGCGTCACTGAATGCAGAGACACCGAGGTGTGACTGCAGACAATGGTCTGAATGTTTAATCACGCCATAAGTTTATAGAGTTAACGGCCAAAAGGAGTCATCTAATCTGGCCCCCCGTATATCAGAAGCCATTATATTCCACCCTGTTTCCTCTGTATTGACTCCAATAACATGCCGCGATTAAACATAGCTTTTCTGACTACGCCATATTTTCCAGCAAAGCCTCCAGCCTCCAGTCTTGATCTGAATACATCACGAGAGGATGAATCTCCCCCACCTCGTTCCAATAATTGTTCACCCTCATGGTTAAGAATGTATTCTTTCTTTTTCAGATGAATTACCCTGGTCTGAGCCTCCAGCCATTGATTTGTATTATGTCCTTTCTCTGCCGGAGTAAAGAAGTGTTTAATACCTGGTAACATCTCCCCATGAAGACTGTATTACACTGTAGTTAAGTTGCCTCTCTCTTTTCTTTGATGAGCTAAATTGATTGAGATTTTTGAGCCATTCACTGCAAGGTATTTTTCTCCAGAGCTTCAGTCATTTTTGTAGCTGTCCCCTCTCCAGTTTTCTACATCCCTTTTAACCACGCAGGACAGACAAAGCAACTTGGTCGTAGTCATGTGCCAATAAAGTAGCCCACCTGTGAACAAAACCTCCTGACTCCCAGCCCCATACCTGCTCCATAGGAGCACAAGACCTGCACCGAGGTGCTGTCATCTTCATTCCCGCAGCCCAAGGTCCAGGGGGATTTGAACAAAATGCTCTGGCATTATAAACAAAAGGTATTTCTTGGGGTCATCAAGGCATCTTATGTTGCTAATAATCAAACAGTCATTTTAAATACAGTCATTTCCTCAAATCTCTAGGGGGTGTTTTGAGGATCTTTTGGAAGCAGTACTTATTTGTACCATTGCAAACTCACAAAGGCTATCCCAGCCATGCAAACAAGATTTTATTCTGCTCGAAGAGTACAAAGACATGTAGCCTAAAGAGGAGCACGGGGAGGAGGAGAAGAGTCTTGTTTAATTGCTTGAAATCAAAGGTTTGATATTTTAATTAAACTTAAAGAGGAGCCATTGAATTGGTCTTTGATTTTTGCTTTCAGATATGAAGGCCATTAAAGAGTATCTTTAATTAGTAAAGGCAGTAGCAATGGTAATTTAGCAGTAAGTCTACAGCCAAATCCCTTTCTAATGGGTGTTGTATTATTCTTTGGCTGAGTACAATGCATGAACTGCAAACCTAAGGCAAGTGGACCTCCTTTACACTGTCCAGCTCAATGAGAACTGCTTTATGCACCACTTGTAGATGTCATGCTTTTGATTTTCCATTCATTGCAAAATCCACTTCTGGGATTTGGCTCCTTTCACTATTAGTATGGCTTGGCAGCTTTTGTGCTATCTAGTCAGTGTCCCCTTAAATGCATAGATGTATTTTTTGGTTTGGAAACAAAGCAACTAACTTAGAGAAAAAAGGCTAAGAGACAGAAATGGTGTAGGAAAAAACATTGAACACAGCTTAGACTGAATGTGGTTCTTGCAATGGCACCCATGAAATATAAGATCGACCTGAGAACTAACTGGGCACATCTGCGTGAGATTCATAGATATTAGGGTCAGAAGGGACCTCAACAGATCATTGAGTCTGAGCCCCTGCTCTGGGCAGGAAAGAGCGCTGGGGTCAGATGACCCCAGCTAGATGCCTATCCAGGGTTAATGCTTAATGCCCATTGGATGCTTTATGAGATACTTAATGCTCATTGCACGTGCTTAATAAGATGCTTAATGCATGCCCCTTGGACTAATTCTGCTGTTCATTAGTGCAGCTGGCAAAAACCGTGCTAATGCGCAGTAAATGAGTCCAAAGAGCGTTAAGTGTCACAAAAAAAACATTTGCGCTAATGTACAGTGGACTTAATCCAATGAGCATGAAGCATCATAAAAAAGCATTCATTTGCACTAATGCTCAGTAGTGCCACTTACAGCGCAGTTAGTACCTGTTATTACAAGTACTAAACTTAATGCACCGTAATTATGGTGCATTGATGAATGTGTAGTTGGGTCCACGGAGTTTCCTGCTAGTTTTATCAGGAAAGTGATGTGCTTCCATCTGGGAAGGGAAGAGACTTGGATAAAAAGAAAACTTTGTGCACAACTCAGATCTGGACGTATGAGGAACGTGATAGTTGACAAGACCCCAGGACTCCTGTGGTCTAATCCAAACTTGGGCAAGCTACTTCAGCGGTCTATTGTAGTCACCCAGGCCGTGCAATGGAAGTAAGAACACTTCCCAGCCCCACGTGGGTTGTGTTAGCAAAGCCCTTTTCAGATGAAAAATGCAAAGCATTAGGGTGAAACTTTCAGAGAGCCAAGAAACAAGTTTGATGCTTAATGTTTTCCATTTTTGTGCTTCCCTCTGTCTGCTTTGGCCCAAGCAGAAGGGCAGATACGCTGCAGCGAAGGCTGGTGGTCACGACCTGAATGCAGGAAGTGCCAGCAAGCCACACAAAGGGCTGCCTGCTCAGATTTCCAGCCCCTTCTTTTGCAGGCACAAAAGCGTCAGTTCAGTGTCTCTACATTTGCACGAAATGTGCCATCTACCACCTGTCATCAGCATAGTGCTTACCACCACAGAATCAGAGCCCTGCCGTATCAGCTAGCTACACGAAGCTACTGTTCTCCTTGACAATGTCTCAATCCTTACAGTACAAATGTTATATAGAGGTGGGCAAACCCCTCCCTCCCCGCCCCCCTACACACACATTCAGACTGTAGAAATAAGATATTACTCAGTTCAAACGCCACCCCACAACTCGATTGCATTGGTTCGGCGTCAGGG
>NW_005842251.1:1393203-1431666 GCF_000455745.1 Alligator sinensis
CTTTCCCTCCATCCATTTCAGATGCAGCCCACGTTTGGTGGGAACAGCCGTTCTTTGCCGATGCCATCCCAAGCTGACCGAGATCTCACAAGAAGGGCAGGTGTGTTCCCAGCACACCCATATTAAGCCTGAATCTGGCTTCAGTGCTGAATTTTCCACATAGATTTCTGCTAGATGATATTCACAGCTGAGAGTTCACACGTCTCGCTTGAACTCAGCATGTCCACAATACCCCTTCTGCACAGAGAGGGAGGGCATGGGGTGCGAGGATCTGATTCTCAATTACTCTGTTCCTGTGCTTTGGACAGAGAAACAAAAATGTCTTTGAACCACTATTGCATGCTGTATGTGCTGGGACCATGTGGGGTCTTCCCAGCCCTGGGTATGTTACAGCAGCCTCAGTGTTGCTCTGCTTGATATTCTGTTCTTATCGCCCTCCATGGGCTTTGGGAAGCAGAAAGCACCTGTAGGGTAGGGCCTTGCAACTAGCTTGTGGCTTATCCTTGACTTGTCCTCACCCCAGAAACTGAGATGAGAACATAGGTCAAGATATACCTTGGGTGGAGAAGCCATCTCTGCAGCGGGGTATCCTTGTAGGGTCCCTTTCTACCTGCTAAGAGTCCCTTCTTGCATCCAGACTGGCATAATGATGCCTAGGTGGAGTGGAGAATAAGGCCCTTTGCATCTCTGCATTGGGCCATACAACAGAGGTGCCAGTTTAAGCCCCTACATAACATTTTTGTATCCCGTGCCTCCTACAAGTCCTGTTTATTTCCACTTGCCTGCAGTGTACACCTGGCCGAACCCAGCTTGTCAGCCTTTATTGCTTTGTATCTGCTGCAATAGATTTCAGCCCCCTAGTAAAGATGTTCCTGCTGTAATTATGCTGCAATAGGCCCGCAGAAGCTATACGCATCGGACTGGGCAACGCTCCAAAAGCACACAGATAAAACTTGGCCACTCTAGGCACATTTCCATGCTCTAAAGTGCGTTCTCCTGTGCCAATGAGAGGCAGGTGCATACTGGTTGAGAAAGCAAAAATAGGATTTGGAAGGATGGCAGAGCAATCCTGTGTCCTAGTAATCACACTGATGCAAGGTGAGTTTCTACGCCAGATATAGAGGGACACGGCTGGTAGAAGATGTTCGCTTGCCTCTTGGTGCCAGTGGCACCCACGAAAGCCGTGATCCTCGCTTCTGTTTCTGGGTAAGGCATGGCAGCTTGGGAACTTACTGGCCAGGTGTTTCCTGCTACCAACATTTTTCTTTACCAGACATAGCAGCAGTTTCTTGGGAGGGAAACAAAGTGCCAAGGTGCTTTATGATGCACCACCCACTCCGGTGACTGGGCATGATCACGGTTTGTGAGACTCAGTATGATACAATGGTTCTTCCTTCGTGTTATCTGTGTTGGCAGCCGTGAACTCTCAGCTGTGAATATCATCTAGCAGAAGACTATGCGGAAGACTTCTCCATCGAATAGTCCCAATGACAGACGTGTCCGTCTTGAACAAGACCTCTTCCTTTGTATCCATGCTTAACTCCCAGCTCGTGTTCGGTTCTGATGCCCATCCCCATTAGACCTGTGCTTTCCTCTGCTACCAACCTGTTTACACCAGATCTTAGGCCTTTCTGCCTCCTTGCTCACCCTATGCAAACTTCTATAATTCATTAATCTCCACTGCTGCAGCTGGAGCCTTTAGGGCCTTCCCAAGTTCCAGGCCCTCCACAAGTGCTGACCGGGACTTCCCACATTCTCACATGTATAAAGCAGCACATGGACATCACACCTTCCCCCAGAAATTTCCACTGGCCCAACACTCATTTCAGGATATATGGAAGAAACAAAGGATATATGGTATGAATCAGCAGAGCTCCTTTGCAGCCAAGTGAGTTTATGCCAGTGGAATATCCACCCCAAAATCCCTTTCTCTCCTTCCGTAAGAAACTTGTCATTGTGAAGCAAATGGCCAAATCCCTCTATTAAAGCAATGAGCCCGACAGAAGCCAGTTCATGATTTTGCTCAGAGGCCAAATCATTTCACAATATTTGCCGTGAAACAGGAGGAAAATTTATCCTCGGATCACAGTTAAGCATACTCCCCTGATCATTTTTTGCGTATGCAAAGGTTAATAGTTGTAATCATTAATCATAATTATAGTCATAGTCATAATTATATCGTTATAATCATGCTAATTCTTTGCATTTCCCAAGCACCTTTCAGCCAGTGATTCACAGCAGTTAAACCTCACTGCTCTCATGCAAGATAGGTACAGGCGCCATCAGCGAGAAAGAAGACTGGACAGGACCTCCAATCCTTTGGTACTGTAGGCAACCATGTCACATAATGCTTTTTGTGAACATATTGAACTTTTCCATGAGAACAGTTGCATTTCGTGCCCCTACTTTCTCCTCTTGGACGGGTCTCTGATGGTGAGAAACCTTCTTCACATTTCCAGTTGAAATGTATTCATGGCCAGTTTTTACCCAGTTCTTTTAATTTAACTAGAGACACGCCAACATGCCATTATACCCAAAGTGGGTAAAACAACAGGATCTCAAAGTGCTAAGTGGTCAACAAGCAACATTTCTTTTCATTATGGTCAAGGCCAAAGGTTCACCTAAATGTGGCTAGTGTGGTTCAGACGTGCCCGTTTCTATAGCCAGCACCCAGATCGCTCTCTTGTGTGCCAACTTAACATCCGGCCACTGTTGATACCCCAGCCTACACAACCAGGTACCCACTTACAGCTGAGTTAACTGGGCACAAGATTTGGCATGAGTCGAACTCACAGCTCCAGACATAGTCTGGACATGGTTACTGCTCTGCTACCAAGCCGCTCTCCCTCCACTACACCTTTTTCTTGATCCTTGTATTATCATCTCTATCTTACCTCTGAGTCAAGTGAGGCTTGGAGAGCTTCTGGGCCAGATTTGCAGATGAACTCAGTGCACCGGGTGGTTTCACAGGGGAGATTTATGGAGCGCAAATGGAAATTAAGAACCAAACCATCACTTGTGCCTTTTCAAAAGGGGCATGCAATTGGCACTCAGACCCTATGCAGGCATCAAAGTATGTGGCTTGGATTTTTAAAAATCTGGATTTTTTTAAGCCAATGGAGGCTGAGCTCTTTTGAAAATCCAGTCTTGATGCTTTTTTTTTTTTGTGAAAATCGGGCTAGACAGGATTTATTCAAGCCGCCACATGACTTAATCCTCAGACCGTGTAGTATTGACTCATGTGACTAATTCTATTGAGGTCGATGGAACGGCTTGCATGAATGAGTACAACTTTGCGTCAGTGAGCGTTGCCAAGCCAGGCCCATGGTGAGTCATCGGCAAAGCAGGCCATGGATACAAACCAGGATTGTTTAGCTCCAGTCTTCTGCTCTAATCCCTAGTTAGTTCAACGCAAATTTGCAACTATGCACTCCACTTAGCTTTTAGGGTGCTGCTAGGTTTTGCATACAGGAAGATCATGTTTGCACCCCTGGATTTCTGGACTAACCAAACTAATATATGCCTGTCTCAAGCTAAGTGCTCTCATCAGTACCACTTGATGTAATCCTGACTTCTGCCAAATTTTGGAGGAGGGTGGGAGGAGGGAATCAATAGAGTGCAGCTCTGCCTTGGAATCAAAGGAGAACTCCTTCTGGCTCTGTAATATGCAGCTGTACTTTCCCTTCATTAATTTCCTTTAATTCTATCTTAGGTATGGCTTTTGTCTGCTTTGTGCAGTTTTAAGGTCCTAGAAGGACCTCCTGTGGTTTCAACAAAGCAGCTCTGAGAGGTACTGTACAGCCTCCCTGATTTCTATGGCTCTCCCAATTAACATGGTGATCAGCAGCTGCATAGCGTCACCACCGCGTTAAACAAACGTGGCCAGCTATTACAAGGCCATTGCTTCAGGAACCGAATGTGCGTGGATTTAAGCTTCGTAGCCCTCCCCCACCCCGTGCTAAGACTGGTCTATTCTGGTTTACAGGAGAGCTAGGGGAAAAGGCTCTTCTCAGACCTACTTAGCTAATCATTTGCCTTTCACTTAAAAAAAAGTGAATATTGCAAAAATATAGCAGCCTGGGTACTGGCAAGTGAATATGCTTAGATAATCTTAGTGATACTATATTATTCGAACCGCTAATTCCACAGCCAGAGCTTTTCGTGGGACAAAGGAAGACGTTTTCCTAAAATGACCATGTTTTCTGAAATAAGCATGTTCTGAGTTCTACAGTAACCTTCCAGCATCAGGGAAGGGAGGCGTTATTTAATCTGCATTCAAATCACCACCCTAATGTTGGTCACCTATCAGTTATATGCCAATGTTTGAACATCAGACGGTTTTCATATAATTACTTTTTTGTACAAGTGCCTCCTTAGGTTCAGATCCATCACCTGAGGTGCCTGAGCTGAAAGTATTATGCAAATGCCAACTTCATAGTGTTGAGGTTATCACAACTTGCCACCCATCCATCATCCATCACTTGGGAAGTGGGATATTGAAAAGTCTGATGCTAGGCCTTAGTACCTTGGTCCCTGTTTCACCATCCAGGATTTTATGAAGCTGGAAGAAAAGTTTTTCAAAATCCACTTCCGTAACTTTCCAGGTTCGGAGGTGAATATTGATGATGGCCTGTTATGTTCCCCTCCCTCCATGCTTTTAACTGGTTGCCAATATGGTAGCTATGCCACTGAGACGTCTGACAGATCCTGTTAGGAAGATTCTGCATCTAAAGTCAGTAATGGGCAAAAGGTCTCTGCTAGCATGCAGGAGAAATGCTAAATAATCAATTTACAATAAGCTCTGAACTAGATGTTGAATACTGTAGAACAAATTGGGATGTCAGCCCAGTTCAAGTGTATGAAATATTCGTCAACCTGGAGGATTGTCAACGGAACAATTTTGAAGAGCTATTTGGATGCATTGACCCTGCACCAAGGCGAGAAATGGAAAGCATTACAACCACAGAGCAGAGGTTAATTGGACAAAGCCATTCTCTTCTGGTTTATTGAAGGTGTTGCTGTAACAATACCTCCGTGCAGTGTCATCACATGTCATTTTTTGTTCTTTTGGGTTTTTTTATTTTGATCATAAAAAATTACTGGAGGAGAAAGGGGCAAAAGATATTTTTTTTAAATACCTTTCTTTAGGCTGGAAAGTACATCAGGTCACCATCAGGAAATTTTGCAAATCAACAACAAAGTTTCTTCATCTTGGGGTTTTTAGTTGGTGTTTTTTTTTTCTTTTTTGGAACCAGGTGATCAGAAAGCAAAAAGAGTGAGGGGAAAATGTGAACAGAAGCATAAACAATGGTGTGAATAAAAGCACAGCCTGATGCTATAGATAGGCCTATTTATGAAATATAAGAATAGAGACATTACAACAGATGTCAGCTCTGTGACTGTGCCGTGCAAAGTGGTAGCCAGAGAATAGTGATGATAAAGCAAGCGAGAAGAAGGGAATAGCTCAGAGATAGAAATTGCCCTAAAATGGGGAATATTTTATGCCACAGGGTGCATTTTTTTAAAATTTTCTAGCATCCTGGGGTCTTATTGCCTTGATCACTCTATGAAGTGAATCAAATTGCTCATTTTCCAACAGCATTTTGTAATTGTGGCAGCATGAGGAGATGTAGGTACATTTAGAAGCACTTGTTCTTTTGGTTAGCCGGATTCTTTTTCCTGGGGAGGATGAGTGGTCTTGTAGGCAGACCCGGGTTAGAGAAGGTCCAGAGTCATATTCTGGATGTCATGCAGTCTCCCCATGTAACCCTTTGTGCCTCCATTCCCTATTGCTAAAACAGAACAGCAATACTTCCTTTCTTCCACCATTTTTTCTCCTCAGGTTATAAATTCTTTAAGGGCAGTGTAGCAGGAGGCTTGGTGCTCCTGCTACTTTAAGAGAAAGGAGGGAGTGAGAGAAGCAGCCAGCTGGTGTAGCAGGGGCCAATTAGAGTCACCTGACCAAAGGGGGTGGGGCTTGAAGCATATAAACCCAGGGCCTGAGCTGATCAGGCAGTCTAACCCTGAGAGCCATGGAGAGAGGAGCTCCTGGGTAGCAGGGCTCCTGGGTAACATCTGATCTGGGGTAAGTAACTCTGGAGGTCTGACGAAGGGACTAAGGGAAGGAGGAGGTCCCAACAGGCCCAGGAACACAGAATAGAGGGCTTGGGGGTCCAGAGGGAGACAGCTTCAGCCCAGGAGGCATGGGTGTCAGCAAGGCCAGGGAGCCCAAAGATCTCACTGGCCCAGGAGTGGGGCCAGAGATAGGGGCCAAATGCTGAGGAGGGCCACACAGCCAGAAACTGGTGGGACCAGGGTAGCCCATGAGTCTCGACTGGCCTAGGAGCAGAGCCTGGGTCCAAAGAGAAGGACCAAAGACCAGAGGTCACAGCTGAAAACCAAAGGGACCAAGGAGCCCATAGCCCAGGAAAGATGAGGACTGGGGTGGGAGCCTGAAGCTCAGGAGGGGCACATGTCAGCAGGGCCATGAAACCCAAGTCTGAGAGGGGTGTTAGGAGCAGCAGAAAAAGAGAGGCAGGAATGAGTATCACCCACAAGGCCTGGGTATGGGTACTGGGGAGGACAGAGCCCATGTAATTAGCCCTTACAACAATGAGCATGGACACCTGTGTTCATGAGTGTGAGACCAGGCTTGGGGAGCCCTGGGGCAGGTCCCTTTTTCCTAAAAGATCAGTGCATCAAGGCATGGCAAGCAAATGGAAGGAGAGATTGCCCAAAAGAGAGCAAAGTTGATAAGGGCTGAGGGGGTTCCAGGGGCATCGCGGGCACCCCTGGAGGGAGACCCCAGTTACAGGCAGGAATGACAGTGCCGATCCTAGGGCTACACCAGCTTCAACAGAGCTCTCTAGTGCTAGGCTATAAAATATCACACTGTGCTCTATAATGGCATATTGTACAGTACTGTAGTATAGCATCCAAACAAGCCAAGTTAAAGGCCCACATCAATTAAACAGACCTTTGGGCTAGAATGGGTAAGGGTAGTGTTGGTAGCCACAAGGAAGTTATGTGGTCAACATCGCATCCATCTGCTTCTGACTCCCTAGCTTAAATGACCTATGGGTTGACTGGATGTATTCTTAAACACGAGGCCCAAGTAACACTCAGAATCAAGTCATTGAAGCTATAGCAAAAACTATGTCCCAGCAAAGAATACCTTAAAATAATATACTATTCTGGGGTTTATTATTCCACAACATTAATTCTAAATAGGATTAAATTTGGCATTTTCTTTTCTCTTGTTCCAACAGAGCAATTTATTTTTAAAGTATGAATTTCTTTTGGTTGATTTATTTAATGTTTTACCGTATGAAATAAAGGGCTGACTTTACTCTGTTGACCTCAGTGGAACTGCCCTGGGATGAATTTGGCCCATTGTTTTACTGGGGTTTTATACTTTTTTTTTCCATTTCCCTTTTAGCAAACGTGTATGTGTGAGGACACAGCTGCAAGTTGTCATGATGGTATTTTTTCTATAGCTTGATGCAAAGGTCGTTAATAATGTATTATTGTAGAAATTGAAATGGTTCCATTGATAGAGCAATCTGTGTAAAGGATTGCTGCGTTCCAATACAATGTCAGCAGAGCTCTGTAAAACAATTAATTGGAACTTTATTATAACTAAAGACGTTGGATGCAATATAACATGCACAAAAGGAGATGGGAGAATACTGCTTTGTTTCAGGTCTCCTAAGGCAGCAGCTCTTAATTCATTGCAATGTGCATACAGGGTCCCAGTCCTGAAAAATGGCTTCAACCTGCCCACTGTTTTCTAGGGCAGCACAGGTTTTGGACCCATTTTGGACCCAATATGAATGACTGAGGAGACGCAAGGCTAGAAGAAAAAACAGGCAAAACTCTGCAGCTGGTGTTGACCCTCAGATACATTTTGAGAACCAAGAAAGTTTCAAAGAGCCAGTCCTACCAAAATTACAACCTCACAAGCATAAACGTAGATAAATTTGGTAATGAAATACAGATAAGATATAAATGACCAAACGACCCAGGCAAAGCGTATCAAGGAAATGATTAAACTTTGTCAAACATACATTCAACTCAATAAATTACCATCCTGTTAACCTTTCGAGAGAATTTAATTTAAAATTCATTCTTCTGAGCACATCTACACATGTTATTAATGCAATTGAATAAACTCCGGTGCAGTTCAAGCCGGCGTTTATTAATCCTGGGTACTGCAGCACATTTAGCCAGGTTGGAGCAGCCCCAGCTGGCAGGGGACCTGGGGGTCAGCCTGCCAGCCCAGGGCTGCTGCCCCGAACTCAACGTGCTGTGGAGGGGCGGGGGGGGGTCAACGTGCTGTGGAGGGGCTGGCTGGGGCACGAGGGTGCTTTGTGCCCCAGCCAGCCCTGTCTACACATGCGCTGCCCCACACTAAAGAATGCTTCCGTAGGATATTACTTGTAAACACGTACTATCCTCTTTTGCTAACACATTTACAAGTACTATCCTACGACAGTGTTCATTAGTTTACTCCAGCCTAATAGAGCTGCACATGTAGACGCTGAGACTTTACTACAGAGCTAATCAGTAAACTCCACAGTACATGTCTCATGTAGGTGCACCCTCTGACTCTTCAAGCCTCTGACAGGTAGCCAGGCTTTTGGGGAAAAGGACTTCTCACCATTACATTTTAAAAGAGTGCTTATCTCGGTTCATCTGCAGTTGAGCTATTGAGCAAGAACCGAAGTTTGAAGCTAAAGAGAAAAGATTCTGAGATGAATCCAGGCAGGCCAGTTCTTTGGGTGGATGTGATATCTTTTATTAGACCAGCTAAATAGTTGGAAAAATTGTTCTTTGCAAGCTTTCGGGCACAAACAAACACCCTTCTTCAGGCATGTAGAGAGTCTGCTGGTGAAGTGTGCGCTCTGGGCTGAATCCAGATTTTGATACTATATTGCCTGGCTCAGTATGAAGAAGCTTGCCAAATAAGGTAAAAAAAAAATATATATATATATATATAAGTGTTCCTATTCTAAGTAATATTCATATCCCTATTTGCATTCCATGTCTAAACCATGTCTCATCTAAACTTAGCCTTATCTGGCATCAGACCTCTAAATGTACTCTAAGTGATAACCTTTAGCAACCCATAGCCTTTTTTTTTCCCCCCAACCCATCTTTCTTGAATTTTATCTAAAATGATTCACACCTTGTAATGTCCTCTAGCCTGATCATTACCTTTGTTTCTTCTTTTCTTATCCAAACAATAGTCAAGCAAATGCAAATAACCTAATACTATGCTATCATTAAACTGCTTAAGACCTACGTTTGTCTGCACTGGGGGAAAGTGGCATGAGGCTGACCTCTTGGACACGAATGCTAGCGGTCCTCCTGCTTTTCAGGTACTCCCTGAAACATGCCGTTGTACAGGATCCATCACCCTCTTTACCACCATCCTGCCCTGCATGTTCTGGCAGGAATGGGGGAGAGAAGTGGCATGCTTGAGGCCAAGCTTTCTTTCTTCCAGTTAAACCCTCAAGGCCCTGATTCCTAAAAACCGTTGCCTTTAGTCCGACAGCGAATAAGTGATGTCACAGTTCTGTAGGTGGAATTATACACTGGCAAGAAGTTCACAGGCAAGTGGCTGTAAAAGTGACTATAGTCACCTGTTTGCAGACACAATCAGCTGTGCAACAACTGATGTGTGGGTGCAATTTCAGCTTGATATTTACTTGCTGTCCTTTGCGCCTCCAAAGCTGACTCTTCCTACAAACGTGCTGCCGTGGTTATTTATAAGTGGAAAAAGAAGGCTGGGTTTTAAAGAGCCAGCACTTTAAGGCTAAGATCATTTTTTAAGCTACTGTACTTGACATTAATATAATAGAGTTGGATCCCCAAAGTGGCGAAGAGCTACGGATTTTTTAATTATATATTAGCATGATATTAAACTGGTTATATTTGCTGAACATTGTGTCAATTACAGTTGTTACTTGAGCAGCGTGATTACTCCCAGGTTGATCATCTATTTAAATAGCCAATCAATGTCATTAATCACCCAACATTTTCAGCCAAGGATATTAACATGGAAACTTATCCAGAAGGGCATATAAATGGGTAATGATGTTCTTCAAAGGTAGATACTGCTTTGCAATTCAAGAGAGGATTTCTGAAGGATTTCTTCTTTTTTTTTTTTTTTTTTAAAGTACATCTACATTCAAAAGGGGAAAGAACAATTGCCCTCAATGAAATCACTGTCTTTTCAGGGAATTAGAAAATATGTGATCATTTAATTGCACTAGGAACAGAGGGCAGTACTACATCAGTATGTCATTTCAGGACAGCTATAATAGCTGGGAAGGTACAGGAAAGGTAGAAAGTTAAATCAGGTAGTCCTATTTGTAGGAAGAAAAAAAACCCAACAAGATGCTGCAAAGATCTCTGTCTAATATTTAGATATAGGCACTGAGAGCCGGGATTCTGCGGTTCAGGTCTTACCTCTGCCCCTCATTCACTCGCTCAGCAGTTTATTATTGCGGTGGTCCCCACTTTCCTTCTCTGTAAAATGGGTTTAATAATATGAGGTAGCTACAAGACTTAACTCGCATCCAGTAGCATAATAGGGGTGGGCAACCAGAGCGCTGGCTTTGGGCTCCCACGTAGAGGGGACACAAGAACAACAGCCGCCTTCACTGTTGGCCCAACTTTCACCACTACTGCAGCAGGTCGAGCCCCTGCCACCACTCCCTCTGCCACAGCCACAGACACTGGTAGTTACAACTCTGCTCACACCCCTAAAGTGTTTGGAGATGAATGCTCTAACCACTAGGCATGCGGACATAGGGTCCTCCCCATCTCGTTGAGCTAAAGCGGTTCCACTGTGCAAAGTACCTACACTTGCATTGGAATTGGACCTGAAGTGCTGATCTCTCTCTCCAAGGTAACTGCCCTAACCACTAAGCTCTACAGTTCTCCTTGTGCTTGTTCCCTCTCCATCTGGATCGGTGAAGATATCGTTTTTTCCTTGCAAAGCAGAACGGGTTCAACAGGACAGTATTTTTTTTGTGCAAAAATCTTGTTGGTCTAATAAAAGATATCATCTCTACTACGAGTCCTGATTGCCTTTTCCTCTAGACCAATACGGCTACAACCTGGATACCTGAATACAGGACTCGGCATGAATAGGCTTCAGGTTTTGTGTCCCGTGAGCAAAAGTAACCAGTATATAACACATAATCACAAGACAAGCTGCAAAAATAGGGAACAAGTGGAGAGGATGGCATAATAGCAAACCCCACATGTGCACAGAAGAGGTGGGGGGGGGTTCTTATTTTTGGAAAATTGGGAAATAAAAGCGTGAAGGGCTGCAGGGTTCTTTCTATACTTCCTCGCCGATGTGACTGTGATGCAAATGCTAATTAATAAGTAATGCTAGGACTAGGTAGCCTGTCAAATTGCATGCACTCTATAATTTCTGGGGTGAGGAAATGCTAAAATAGGCATAGCTTATGCATATGTAAAGTTTTGCTGAGGGCGCAACAGGACAGTCTTCATGAGCCCAGAATAGGGGAGAGAAGGAAGGCACTTGAGTGCCTTCTATACTGACTGCTTGCCTGGTCAAGGGGTTTTCCATAGGATGCTTGAGCAATTCATGGAGCAAGCTTTGCTCCTTGTGTCCTATTTCTCTTTTATCTTCCAATCTGTTCTTTTCACATTTCTCTTTAGGTTCTTAAGGAAAGTTTGTGCTCAAGTTGCTTGCCCTCACTGGTTACCCTCTGGAAGCTAATGTATCTGGAGTAATTCAAACCAAGCCTACTGAAATACTAGCATCTCAGGTTTAATCCCCTCTAGACTACAGCAGAAATGCAGCAATCAAGCCACTCTGAGGGATGTCCTTCCCTCCTCCCTCCTGGCCGCTTTGGAGACTTTCTCTGTCATGCCGGAGAGCAGCTTCACCGCAGCAGTACCAGGTTTGACATGTGAGAATGGGAGCGCACAGGTCCATGGGGACCATCCCATCCCAAGGGAACCAGTGACAGCACTGAGATGCTCAAAGTGTCTCCAGACTGTATACAGGAAACCTCAGGGCCAAGCTCAGAGCTCCAGCCCTTGGCACCATCACACCTGTGGCTTTTGTTTCAACTAGCCTTTAGAGCCCAAGAAAAGAAAGGGTTAAGAGATCCAGCTGCAGCCAGAGGTGGTGCTGCAAGCATGACATAAGATGACTGTGCACAACTTACTGATGCCCTTCATCCTGATCTGAATCCCCTTGAGTCCCCTCCTGGGAGGTTTAGGGCTTGGATTGTCCCAAACTGGCACAGAGGGTTTTGGACGTGCGTGACTGGAAACAGCAAAGGCAAGACAACCCACACGGTTTCCAAGGTCTGAACACAAGAAAATGCAGCAAGGCTATCGATCTGCTCAGTATACACCATTTGGACCGTAACGCTCCAGATAGGGTTTGTATTTAGCTGACATACAGAATACATTTATTTTCACACAGTGCATAATCAACTGAAAGCTCACTTCCATTAGCTTCATCTATCGGCTGTTGGCTTATGTCCTGAAGTTTCCATACAACATCTGCAAAAGTAATAAACTAATTATAGAAGCCATCTGGAACAAGAACAGAGCAGAATAATTATTAAAAGAAAAAAAAAAAACCTCCCCAAATAACTGGTGCCATAATAGATGGGATGTCAGAAGAACAATGATCATAACAAAGCCCATATCATTAAGGAGAGACACAAGGAGATTTACATCGAGAAAACCATGATTGCTCATTAGCAGAGACACAGCAGAGAAACATTATGATCCATCGATGAAACGGTCTATGCAGTGTGACTGGAGAGCTACCTGAGATGGAAAGCTGCTACGATTTCATCACAAACAGCCCAGCTGGCAAAATAGCGTGGGAGCAAACACTGCTTCGCTCAGCAGCTCCGAATTCCCTACCTCCCTCTGCATCCACACACCACGAGGACGAACCCCTCAGCAAGTACATTCATCACTTGCATGCTCTTGCCGGTCACTCCAGAGAGTGATTCCTACTCATTATTATTCTTTGTATTCCAGCAGAGCCCAGAGACCCAACGGAGATCATGCTAGATGCTATACAGAAATACAGTAGGAGACAATTCCTGACCTGATGGTTTAGAATATTTAATTCTAATATCTATATATATCTATATTATATATATCTATTATATATAATAATATCTAATATATGTTAGAGCGAGTCAGGAATTTTCTCTTGTAATGATTATGCATTGTATGGTATGATTTGGATCGGGCTTATCCTGCCACAGGCAGGGGGTTGGACTAGATGGGCTCTGGGGTCCCTCCCAGCCCTGCTTCTCTGCCATTTCTGTGATTCTGCCAGAGCTTTTTTACCTTTGGGGTATGACAAAAATCTCTTATAGGGGCCCAGCCTTGTGATAAGTGGTGAGTTGGAAGCTATAGACATGGGGTTATACATTGCTTCTATTATTCATCATTATGGGGCAATTATTTTAATATGGAAGTTCCTAGCTGGATTATTTGCTTGGCAAGTGGTCGTTGTTCTAGGGATTATATATCTGTTTCATGTTTTAACAGCGGGTGGCGAAAGCAGCAAAACACCTAAAACCTCAGTACACAACCATTTGGAAACACAGGTTCCAAATATTATCACCAGGCATTTATTCTGATGATCCGCGGCGGGGATTAATGGCATTCACGTAGACGTTGCAACACCTGCAGGTAATGACTGGATCCATCAGGAATTTGAAGTACTCCTGTAATGTGAATGTGCGGACTCAGAGGATATTGCTATGAATATTCTGGCTAAATATCCCCGGCCCACACACAGCTAGAAAGATCTGAGATAATTATAAGTCAGCCAGATGTTGATGCTTCCTCCTGTAACACGGTTTTAACGTACATCATTAAGTCTGATTAATGTGGTTCTCCTTCTTATTAGATTTGTACTAATATCTTTGCTTAAGGGAGCCATCTATATTATTTGCTATAATACTGTTTCACCGAGGAACCCAAGTTATGTATCAGACCCCCATTTTGCTGTACAAATGCAGCCCTTGCCCCTACTAGCTTAGTCTAAGCGTGCCGCACAAGACAGGGCTTGCATACAAACAGACAGGGCAACATAAGGACACAAGGAGAACATGCTGGCCATCCTGATAGATGTGGTCTTGCACATCAGCTACTGAACCATGGCCATTTTTTTGGTAGGAATCATCACTAAGGAGTATTTTAAGGAGGGCTTTGTAGGAGAACAACGGGGTCATTCTGAGGAAATGTGCAAAGCGCTTCTAAGCACAAAAGGACTGAAAAAAAAGCACAAATGGGAAACATGAAGAGCTCTATCTGGCCATCTTGAACATGAGCTGATATTAAGACATCCCAAATGAGATATCAGAGAGAGAGGCTGAGATCTTCATCTGGACAGAAGGAGGTAGGTCTGCAGCAGAGAAACACATCTGCAAGTCATCGGCATAAAGAGGGTAGCTGGTGGATTAAACTGCCCAGAAATAAGGTGTGCAAGGTAAAATGACTGGAGACCTGTGGGACTATCAGAGAAGGTTGGAGGGTGGATGGGTTTGGACATGCTGAAGGAAGACTTGGAGAGAGGAAGAGAACCAGGAAATGGATGCCAACAGAGAGTGAGGGTTGAGAAGACGATCATAGCTGACCGCACTAAAGGCAGCTGGCCAGGGATGATGTTGATGAAGCACTGATTCCACGTACGTCAGTGGAGATTTTGGCTAGGATGGTTTCAGCTGAGTGCAGGCAGCAGAACTTGGATTGGAATGGGTCTAGGATGCAGTAGAGGAGAGTCGCTCCAGATAGACAGTGTAAGCAATGTATCCCTTGAGGTTACTGGCCTCTCTCTTCTGGAATCTGGATCAAAAGAAAGCTGTTGAAGCTGGGGGCAGGAAAAAAGACCATCACTAGCCTAAAGCATCCTTGCAACCCTCCATGCATAAGTCAGGATACTTCACATTCATGCACAATGCACCAGTTGTGTAGGACAGTGGTTCTCAACCTGAGCCTCAAGGCACCCCTAGATAGACCTGAGGCACCCCTGGATAAACTCAAGGCACCCCTGAGAAAATGGCCCCTAACCCTTAATTTTCACTCCTTTTTTGGAATACAGAACAATAATAGAGCAGGTTTTCTATTGCCAAGAACTCCAAAAGACCACAACTAGCCTGACAAAGGGTTTTGGAACCCAAAAGCTTGCTTAAAAATTGATTTCCAACTATTTAAGTTGGTCTAATAAAAAGTATCAGATTCACCCAAAGAACCTTGTCTGCCTATGTGCTTAGACCAACAGGGATACAACCTACACCCCTATTTGAAGTCTCTGGGTTTATCTCGTAAATCCTGTTGGCAAACCTAGGCGTGGTAACCCTGTGGGGCACCCTTGGGAGGGTCTCAAGGCACCCCAGGGTGCTGTGGCACCGTGGTGGAGAATCGCTGCTCTGGGAACTTAAAGTAGAACATCAAACTCTGCGCTGCCTTCGATTTAACACCTCCACTGGAAAACTTTGCATTAAGCTTCAGTTCTTAAGGAACTATCTCCCTCCAGACTTCAACAGGAAAATTCAGGGACATAAGTTTTTATTTAACTTGTAATACCTCTTTTTTTGAGTGTTTGGAGTGAGTTCTCATGGATCCATCCCTAGACCAGGAACCTGAAGCTCTCCTGCCAGGTGCTATTGCCACCAGCCAAATAGGTAACTTTGCCCAGCCTCTTTACCTCTCTGCGCCCCTGTTTCCCATCCCGATATCGGTCTGGCTGCATTGTCCTCAGGGCCTGAGCTAACTCTCAGGATGTCTTTGCATAGCAAGTCCCCTGTCTCTGCATCTCTAGCTACTCATTTAATGTTAATAAAAATAGCCAGCTCATACTTAGGCAGGTGGGCTGATTTTTCAGTGTTGCCAAGCAGCCGCGAATCCCACTGAAGTTCATGGCATCTGTAGGTATTCAAATATGTCTGAAAACTGGGTGTGGATGACTAAGTGCAGATTTGAGTGCCTAATATTAGGTACCTGAACTTGAAAAGCTTAGTCCCTAATTACTCGAATGAGACGAGCATTGGACATGTGAAGACATAAGTCTGAGTGGGGATGGATGCAGAAGGTAGATTTTTTTAGGTAATGAATAAATCAGGATGCAATAGGAAAGCTGATGTAAGTGTTAAAGCAGGGAAAGGTTGTAGTCTCTGTTCTGCCACTGACCCACTGAACGGCCTTAATCAAGTCATTAGGTGTGCCTCAGTTTCCTTACCTATAATATGGGGGGAAATACTATGAAAGCGTGAGAATCAATTCATTAATGTTTGTGACATGCCTTGCGGCTACTGGACGGGAGCCGTGGTATAAATGCAGCCTCTCCATCATTAGCACTGTTTTCTTTTGGGCCTAAGAAAAGCACGATTAAGAAGAGAGCTCATTTTCTCCTTTGCTGGTGTTCTGGGCCAGCCCCCGCAGCCCTGCCACGAAGAAGATCAATATTTCAACAGCTGCTAATGCCGCTAATTGAACAGGGAAACAAATATGCCAACCTTTGTTTTCCGTGAGACTTACTTCAGAAGCGTAAATGATAGATGCAGCCCGAGAGGCATTATCATAATCATCGCTCCAAATAAATTTTTCAGACGATGAAGTTCATGCCCATTAGCTTTCGGTGAGCTGCAGCAAACACATGGAGCGCTAAGCTATTTGCTAAACACATTAATATGTATTTCCCCCCTCGTAATGAGCGGATACGCTTTCGACGGAAAGCACCGTGACCAGGTGAAGGAGGCGAGGGAAGCGCTCGAGTGCGAGCACGTGCTGCTGAATTAGCGGTGCCATTTGGCCCGCCGCGTCGTGTTCGAGCCAATGCCTCGGTGAAACCCCACAGGCAGCAGGTCCCACAGCAAGCTGCGGCACACGAAATAGGAGAGCGGGCGTGCTATCAGTGAGCAGCAGATGTGTGTTGGTGTATCGGGACGGGTGGTGTTGCATTCTCACAGCACGTGATCCAATGGAGCTGAAAAGAGCAGCCAGGGATCGGGTGCCTTTGTCAAGCCGTTATGTACCGAGCCTGTAACATTAATTACGTCGAGGCAGATTCCTGCCCGGCGCGACAGCCCCAGGCTCTGTAATTCAGGAGGGGGAGCCGTCAGCCTAGGAGACTGCATCTCTTTTTATTACAGTGACAGCATCGTTTTGCCAGCGACAGGCTGCGTCTGATTCGGAGCCCGGTTCTGTCCCGCTGTCAGGACGTGGAGATCTCCGGGGTTGGGTTTGCCCACGGCGGCATGGCAGCTCTGAAGCGGGGACCCAAATCCTGATGTGACATTTCCCCCCGACCGAGGCTTGCTTGTCTCCAGCGTTCGGTTTTGGTACCGCCTGTCATTTGGGAATTGCGTTCTCTAATGTCAGAGACGCTCGTTCCAAAGCCGTCTGAAAAACAGCAGGGTTTGGGGGTTTTTTCCCCCCTGCTAATCTTTTCTTTTCCTTGAAAAAAGCTAACAATGGAAAATAGCCTTTTTTTTTTTTTTTTTTTTTTAAAGAGGGCAAATTTTCAAGGAAAAGCCTATTATTCATTGAAAGGAAAGTCTTTCTGGAAAATAGTCTATCAAGCCTGTTTACAAGTAGTCCACAGAAAGAGGTGCCCTGTGCCCCCTTTTGCATTGTATTTCATTACAGATGTATCTGAAGGAAAAAAGACATTGAAATTACTTGTTACCCGTTAAGCAGCTCTAAAAATAAGCATGCAGACATCTCTATTTGTAAAAGTGTAGCCAGGCTTCCAATGCACTGCTATTTATGATATCACCACTTTAGTTAGAAATAACGCATCCGGGGAACTGTTGCTACCTGTCATAAAATATATGAGCGTGTTACACGCTTTCATTACGGGGGGCTTTTTTCTCACTGCAGACAATGATGTGGCGGAAAGGAGGATTGTGAGATAACATAAAAATGAAGGCTAATAAACCCTTCCACTCCATAAAAGGTTTTATTTACTGCAAACAGAAAAATGAAGGCATTTATTCCTACGTATTTTACAATTTGTATATACGACGTCCAAGCGGTTACCTGTCATCAGCCATCAGATTCTGCTGTGAACTCTTGGAACTGGTCAGTGTCCATTTTTTGAATAAATACGGCATCGGCTTTGCATCCCTCCAACAGCAAACATGCAATGGCATGGGATGAGAGAAATAATAATCACACAAGGGGCCGTTGGTTAATGCTAGGAAGAGCTGAGCAAAACTTCTCCCCTGTGAAAAGTCGGGTTGCTTCGCTTCGGAAACTAAGCATCTCTTATGGCTCTTTTCCTCTCAGCAAATGCAGACCTGTTGGTACTGCCTCCAGGTGCAAAGCAAACCTGAAAACAAAGAGCTGCTGGGTTAGGAGCTTCTAAAGGATCTTCTAAATAGTTAGATATCCCCCCTCCGTCTTCCTCAATTCTCACTCCCTGCTGCATTGCCAACCCAAGGAAAGGATTGGAAGTGGCATCTGCTCCTGAAAACAGGGAAGAGCAATAAACATCCTCCTCTAGGTAAAAATTAATAATTCCTCTCTTAGCAATTCTGCATTGTGTGGCTCTTGCAGCCAAAACCGTATTGCTTTGTAGAGCTGAAAGTCACCTTCCCACTGAGCATCCAGTGGTGTACTGCACAGTGGTTCCAGATGTCCCAGTTCAAACCGGACGTCTTCAGGGCGGGACTGGAAGAGAGAATAAGCCAAAGTGGCTTTGAGTTAGTATTTTTATGCTCCTACAGCCTTGGTGCAGAGGCCAGCATGCAGGATCCAGCAATACCCTCCTGCCTACCGCTTACAAAACTGGGACTTCGGTGTAGGCACATCTCTACTTAGAAGCAGTGGGGAATATCCCCTGTTGTGCTAGAGGAAAGACGAAGGCATCTGTGTGCCTCTGTCTTTCTTAACTGCTTTCTTGGGTTTTTTTCTAGAGAACTGACGGGAAAAGCTCAAATGTTCTTAGGTTTTGCTTCAGGTTGGATAAGCACCCAAAAGTGGAGGAGCTCATCCAGGCCTTATCTGAACAGCGCACGTTTCTTCAAGCTGCAAAATTGTTCTGGAAATTGGAAACCATCAGCCTTGTTATTCGCTCTGCAATGAAAGACTTCCTTACAAATCTTTGACGCGGATGTCGCTCACTCACTCCTTCGTTCATGTACTTTTCTTCTAAAAGTAAATGTTATCTTGGGAAACCAATGTCAATCCTCTCAGCGGTAAAAAGTGAAAAGCAAAAAAATTTTCGTTCTCTTTCTTGCCTCAAAAAATGGCCTACCCGGGACAAGCTAGACTAAGCAACAAATGGACGTTAATATGATTGTCTGTTTGGTACACTGCTAGTAATGTCTGTTCAGAAGAAAGAGCATCTGTGAAATCACAGGCTTGAAGTTAGTCAAAGCCACTCTGATTTAGCTTAGCTAAATGCTCTCAAGCATTTTTTTGGTTGTTGCTATGTGTTAATGACCGCAGATTCAGCAATTTGTCTAAGTAGTTTCTCTACAGCGTACTTAGCATTGCAGATTTCCCACCGGGCTGCTGGTCTTCGCTGAGTAATTGGCTTTGGCTAATGGTCCAGTTGCTTAATCTCTGGCTTCTGCATCAGAAACCAGAGATCAGTAAGATGGGGAGCAACAAGTTGTCTTCTGCAGCAGAAACAAGTGCCGCTGTCTAAGGGCTCGTCTATAGGGTGACCTTACTGTGACCAGCAGCAGTACCCCCAAGCCACCCCATGCTGTGGGAAGGCCAGGTAGCCCTGGATGGAAGTCTTGGAACAAACCCTCAGGAAGTTGCATGGACCAGTCCTCTCCCATAGCTGCGCTTTCAGGCTATCTGGTGGCTCAGCCAGGTAGTGTTACTTTGGATTTACTCGGGTCACCTCTTAATGATTCCCTTCCAATCCATGAAGTTTGAAGACCCTTCAATGACAACAAAAGAGTCTTCTCTCCTCACATGACTCCAGGAGTTGAGGTCCTTGGTCATTTCCCTAACTCGATCTTGGCCTTACCTCCTTTTGTCATTCTGAGGGCACAAGTATTGTTGAGCTGTTAGGCCAATCATTGTCCACCTGTCCCTGGCTGTGTTGATTAGTTTGCTAGAAAGTGCTCACATTACTATTCGTTCCATCCCCCTGTGACAAAGGAAGATGAATTTAACACTGATGAGATAAACCATTTTGGGTACCAAAAAAAAAAAAAGGATGGATCTGTATCTTACCCCAGAATTTGAACTGGACCCTGCTGAGGTCTGAAACCCTCCCTCAGTAGTCAAGGTGCAAACCTTAGATCTAGCTGAACTGGACTTAGAGCAGGGTTGGGCAAAATACGGTCCAGGGACTGGATCCAGCCCACCAGGCCATTCTATCTGGTCCATGGGGCCCCTAAAAAATTTAGAAAATTTAATATTTATTTGCTCCTGGCTGCCTGTCAAAGTTGACAAGAGCCAGGGGCAGTAGGACCCAGGGGAAGCTGGCAGCACAACCCAACAGCAAGGCCCACCCTGCCCCACCCCCCACAACCAGAAACCCCTGCCTAGCAGAGGCTTCTGGTCTGGGACCCTGGGGCTGTTCCTGCCTCCCTGCACTGGACAGGGAAATGCAGCCTTCAACAGCTTGCCAAAACTTGATAAGTGGCCCTCCACCCAAAATAATCACCTGCCCCTGTCTTAGAGCAATACCTGGGTCCTTTCCTTTCCTTTTGCTTTTCCATTTCTATTATGAATGTCTTTTCCATTTCTATTATTTGTTTTTCCATTTCAATTATGAATGTCTGAACTGAGATGCTGGTCTGGGAGGGGACATTTCTAAGCAGGAACAAATTCAAAGACTGGACCTTTCAAAGGGAAGCCCATCCATGTAAAATTTTTAACCTAGACTTGCAGAATGAAGAGTCTCAGTCCTGCCAAGTGTTGCATTTTGTGTATGTATGCTAGTCCAGGCTGAACATCTGCTCAGACATTGCTAGCTGAAATGCCAACAATGTTATCTAGATGTACTGAAAAATTCCAGTGTCCCAAAGCTGCGGCAGGTTTTTGACCCGCTAAACAAGGAACGAGCCTGCAGAGAGTTTACGGTGCAAAGTCAGCTCTTGAATTGTTGTGCACAGCTCCCACTGGAATCCGTGCTTACCCCCAAGGCTGAATTGGCCAGGAAGCTACATTGCCTAAGACAGGAGAAGAACTCATTTAGTGCTTCAAACATCAGAAAAAAACCATCAGGACAGTTTGTGTAATACTGTCTGTCGAGAGCTTTTACTTTGCGACCTAATTGAAGAGCATGTGCTGTAGGCATGTAGAGAAATGCTATAGGCATGGCTCCCCGTAAAATGACACCAATTATTTCGAGTAGAATCATCTGTCGTATCAACATGGAAATAAACCAAATGCAAGACATAAAGGTAGAACATTTGGATGAGAAATACATCATGGGGCGAGTCAGCACTGCACTGATTGAAATGTATCCAGAAAACAGATACCACCACTTGATTGCTATTCAGTGACCTATATGAAATGAGATGATGGTTTCAAGCTAGTCCATAGTAGACTGGTGTCCATGTTTTAAAAATCATGCATTGATACTAATTTGGCAGCCTTGTGTGTGTGCCTCTTTATTAAAAGTGATAAAGAGAGCAGATAATGAAAAAAGAGAACATTTTTATACGCAGCAATCTATTTCCATCTGTGTAAGCCGTGCAGCTAATACCATTTGGAAAGCATGTTTTGTGCAGGCTGATATTAGTTACCGTGCAGACCATAAGTTTCAATATAAGTGAAAGCAAGATTAAAATAAAGGAGAAAAAACATCAAGGCAGAAGGAGGAAAGGATCAGAAAAGGTGTGGCTTGTTCCATCTACCTAATACTTAGACGTGTTTTTCTCTCTTTTAAATTGAAGTTATTTTCTGGTTACCAGAAGCCAAAAGAAAGAGTTCAAAACATGTGCTCACCTAGAGCTGAATACTGAAGCTGTAAACCTTACTTCCAAATCCAAATTGCCCCAAAGTCCCACCTCAACCTATTATTTTAGGGGTTTTTATGCTTTTTCCCATTGTCATTCCACATAAAACCAATTATAATAGTCTTCATTGTCTTTCATGCAATCTCTGGAATGTCTTCTTTTGGGGAAGTCTGCTCCAGGTGGATCGGAGATCAAAATTCACTCTTTGACATTGCCAGAGCTCAATCCATTAATGGCTTTGCATTTTATCCTTCTGTATGCAGCCGCTCCTCCCCATCTTTCTAACGAGTAGGGCTGGATGTCTTTACTGTTCGAGAATCATTCTTCCTCTGTCACTAAGCTTCACTTAATCCATGAGGCTTCTTCTGCATTAACTGTATTGTAACTCCTGGTGCACTGGGAGACACTGAGAGATCTGTACAACTAATGGGCTAATGAATCCCCCATGTGACTCTACTGAGCTCAGATAGGCTTTGGATCAGGCTCTTAAACTCTCATGCAACTTTATTGACCTCAGGAAGTGAACGTGGCTCTTAGGGTTTAACAGTCTCCTCACCTTACTCAACGCCTTCTTCCATATACTTTTCTTGGCTGGACCTATGCCAGGATAAGATGGAAATCCTGAACTCTCGAGTGTCTGATATGATGGATTCACAGTCTTAAAATGTGTCCTTTTAAAACACTCATCTTTTACATCGCTAGCATTTGATGAATGTCCCTTTCACCTCCTTGAGTAGTAAGAATTCGCCCTTGTCCCATACCGCTCTTCCTTGTCCCATACCGCTCCTCTACAAGGACTCTATTAACCAAAGGTACAAGGACGATGCCTTCTTTCTACCACTAGCAGGAAAGACGCCAAACTATTTTGTTTACAGTCGGGAAGGGAAGGCTCGACGCCCCCATCATTCGCGTTGACAGCTTTTAAGAATAATCTCAAGAGAGGCCAAGGCTGATTGGAAGGCGGTTGGTTTCTCCAGATTAGAGCAGGGTTATATTGAGGAGTTATAGCAAAAGTACGCCTACCTGGAGGATTTTTGGACTTTCAGACAGGTGCTTGAGTGCTGCTATTTATTTGCATTCCAAAAATGGCTGGAGGCCTCGTTATCTTGGGGGATGCGCAGAGCGGGAGTCCCTGACACAGAGTGGTTACACCAGGGGTGGGCAAAATGCGGCCCGCAGGCCAGATGCGGCCCACCAGGCCATTCTATCTGGCCCAAATTTATAAAATTAATATTTATCTGCCCCTGGCTGCCTGTCATGTGGCACTCGATGGTTTGCCGAAACTCAGTAAGCAGCCCTCCGCCCAAAATAATTGCCCGCCCCTGCAGTACGCTCTAATAGACAAGACAGATGAAAAGCACTATAATTACGCAGATTTTAGCAATGAGGAACTTAATCACACACATTTTAACTGACCTGCCCTGATTCCCATGAGAAATCAGTGAATCATCCTAGGTCACAATCAAAATGAAACATCCTAGGTCACATTCAACCCTAGTCCAGCTCCACACCTGAATGGATTTAGTCGCTAGCATTTCCCTTGTGTAGACAAGAAACTGAACTGACAGACAAGCAAGAAGAGAGCTCTCCTCTCTGAAGTCTGCCTCTTCCACCGTGAACTTATAACAACAGTAGAAGAAAATAACAAAAAAAATGTGTGTAGCTTGTTCTCTCCTAAGCTTTGAAGTTAAAAAAAGAAGCAAGGCCAACTCTTCAACTCGCATAAATTAGTGGAGCTCCCTTGAAATCACTGGGGATACATCGATTTGCTGCAACTGAAGACAGACTCGTCAGTGTATAAAAAGCAACTATAAAAGCGAGTGTTTTCTTCCAGGCTCTTCTGCATTTGTTCCCTCACAAGAAAAGCTGAATCTGCCCTCAACCTCAAGCCCTCAGGAAAACAAATCCCCCTCAAACAACAAGGTCCAAAAAAAAAAAAGGAGACACAAAGAAGCAACAAAGAAAAATGCAGGAAAGATGAAAAATAACACTACACACACTTGCAACCCAAGCAACGCATGGAAAAAAAAATCACACACAGAATGAAAAAAAAGGGCTTGTTCCTTTTACGCCTCCCACTGAACAGTCTTCAGCACTTTGTTGAGCAAAGCCTTGGTTTGAATTGCACACAAAGTTTCCCACTGTAATTAAGTCAAAAATGCATAAATGACTTCCTTCACCCACTGCGAGCATTGGGATTCGTTCCCTTGGCGGCCCTGGCTGAAAGGCACGGGCTCCAGCTCATCCACATGTTGCTTTTGAACGGGCAGGTCTCCACAGAGGCGAGATCCCCAATCTCTAATTAAGACCAGCTCCCTGGAGTGCCAGCGTGAAACCAAGATCGGGGAACGTATCATTTGTCCGTGGAGAAGGGGTTAACGATTGAGCAGGGGCAAGCTTTCAGGCATTGATCTCCTATTCATTTGCTATGACTTTTGGAAGTTTGAGTTTTACATTTCTGCTAATGAGCCCTAAGGAGCTTGCCAGGGAAAAAAAACCTATATTGGAACAAAAATATGCCTTTCTGTGGAACTGCAAAAAAAGCTCTTTCTCCTCCACTTAATGCACAGATTTTCTATACGTGCTGAATGCACATACTGAAAGGAGAGCCACCCCTTGCAAATAGTCTACGGGCTCTTCTTTACCACCACGTAGCTCTCTGGTGGGGCCCATGAGACACGAATGGGTGGGTTGCCAAAATCAGTCCAAAGCACTCCAAACCCTTTTGAATGGGTGTCTGCATCCCAAAATACATCTTTTCCTCTGGGACCTTTCTTAACATACACAATAGAGAAGCCAGGAACTAAGTGAGAAAGAGGGAGGGAATTTCTTACACAGCAAAAAGAGAAGTGATTCATATTTCATGCATTTTCTATCAGGTTTGCTCAGTATTGCCAGGTGCCTAGTGTAAACCCAGAATGCTTTTCTTATGGTCCCCTGGGATCATCTCCAAGACTAGTATAGGAGACAAGTAGTGGGTGCAATGTGGGATAACTCTTCTCAAACCAACAGAGCTTCACTGTTTTACCCCAGCTGACCGGTATCTTTGATCAAAAAACCAGTTTGAACCAGAACATCTAGCAGCATACTAGTTCTGGCTGTTTCCTGAGCTAATTAGCACTCGACTTTTTGAGTGGAAGTCAGAAAATTGCTGATGGTTGTTGCTGAGAGTAACTTCTGAGATCTGAGCTTAAAAATGGTTAAGAAAAGCCGCAGACTTCCCTGCCTCAGTGCAGAAGCTGCACTGACTGTAGTAGAAAGGCAATTCCTGGATAGAAAGGTTACCCCAGCATGGTCCACAGCAGGGTTTCTTGCACCGCTCACCAAAGCAGCAGACATGGTCCACAAGTGGCATCCAGCATGGCAACAGAAATTAGTTCCCTGTGCTACAACCTGACTCGCGAATTGGAGCAGTAGCTTCATTTGCTAGGAGAGGACTGAGAGTGAAAGACAGCAGAAGCAGTTTGGGGGACTTGGGAAGAAGCTGCAGCTTGTCAAAGGGAAGCTGGCTTTGAGAGCAGAGCCGTAAGCACCAGGTTTGGTTTCTTTTGACCTGCCCTGACGTTGAGCACTGCAAGAGCCACTGCAGGAGGCTGCATTCATTAAGAAGCCTTGTCCAACTGCTGGGGTCCTACGAGATCTCTTATTGTGACTTATTTTCAGGCTTTAAAGGAATTTGTTTAAGGCAGGGCAGAGCAAAGGCCAGAACAAAGACTCTGTGGTTCAGCTCCAACTAGCAAAATACGTTTCGGCGTCTCTGGTTCTTTAAATGTGCAGCACGGATGTGCTGCAGCATCCGTGCTGGCTTCCAAAAAACATCTGCCCTCACCTGCCTCCGTGACAAATGCTCACTTCTGCTTTGTACCTAGAGACGTCTCCTCAAGGGTTAGAAACAGGAACTTCGTACTGTGAGAAAGAAGATCCTCAGCTCCAGCTGAGACAGCCGACACGTCCTTCCCCAACCATCAGACCTTGTATTTGTGGAATCGGCACGAAAAGGAAAGTCTATTTTACAGAAATGTTTGAAGGCCTCTGAAGAGGGTCCCGTGCCTCTGATGTCTAAAGTGTTGCTCTCATGGCACTAAACAGTTTAGGGGCATGATGTTCGTCTCAACCAGAAGGCATGGCAGTATGAAGGCTTCATAGGCCACTATTTGGCACAGCTAGTGTGTGCTCCTGACTCGTGAGGACTGTAGACCCAAACCGATGGTGATGGTGGCTAGGATTTTCCAAGGAAGGACAAGGGAAAGCTCCCATTCATTTTCAATGGGACGTGGGCAACTCACGATGCTCTCGTGAGGTCCCTTCCAGCCCTAACGTCTATGACACTAGCTCCCTTTTACAGTCCCATCCAAAATCATTGCCAGGCCATGACAGTGTTAGATATTCTTCAACAACACTGATGGCTTCAGCGATTCTACCATATAGCTTGATGCCACCCCGCATCTGAAGCTGTTTGCCCAGGTCGGATTCAGCAAGAGACAAAGATGTAGCCAGGACGTTTCCGCGTTGCAGTGGTTCGTCACCTCCACGATGCTACTCCCTATCCCCAAAAGGAAGCAGCTGCCCAAACATCCTAAGGCAGAGGGCTGGAGGGAGAAGGAAATTATTCTACCCTCTGAATGAAAGGCAGAAGGAGCTTTTTTCTCATCCAAGGCACTAGAAGCCCATAAACCAGCACAGAACGTATAGGAAGCAAATGGAGCCTGACGGGCTCATATCAGGAAGGCACGGAGCATAGCCCATTAAAAGATTGTGCTATTACTTAGCTCAGTTGAAGAGCGGGGATATTGAAGGGAAGTCATGATAGGACCAGCCACCCAGCTGCACTGGGGGTGAGTGATCCCGAATGGGGGAGGTGGGGAGGGTGGTAGGTGCCTTACAAAATGCTCCTTCCCTTTGCTCAGCTCTCATCTCACTCACTTAAAACATCAATAAAGGAAAAGCCATTTGCCTGCAAGGCCCATCTAAACAGAGCAAGTACTAGTCATTACCAGAGTGCATGCATTATATACAGAGCTGCTCGGGCCATGGCAAAGCAGAATTGTCAAAAGATAATTAACTGTGGGGGGGGGGGGGAAAGGACATTTAACTAACTTGAATGCAGAGACATGGATCAGGAATCTCCCCTGTCAATCTTCTGATTTCATGTAATTGGGAGGTTGGAGGCCAGGGCAAAGCATCATCCCACGCTACGAAACACTTGGCTTTTTCATCCACTTATGTCAAAAATTCTTAGCGTGGTATTTTTTTTAAATGAGTCTGCTATGCAGAGTTCCTAATCATATATCAACTACCTAACAGAGCCCTAAAAGGAGTATGCAGCAATCATTAAATGGGCTAAGGGAGAGTAAGGATGAAGGTGGTGTGGGAGAGTCGTGAATGGATTGCAGCCTTCATAGGAAACGTTGCGTAAATGCCTGGAAATGCTTGAGGCTCCGTTTCTCCCTGAGGCTGTGCTAAGTGTTGTAGGGCTGAGTCAGCCCCAAGATTTCCGGGTGTAGATCCCACCTTCCTTTCCTCCCACCTAGGTGTTGATCTAAGATCAGATCTACTAGATCTAAGAATGCCACCCTGACTATCAAGGGCGAGTTTCAGACCTCAGCAAGGTCCAGCTCCAATTCTGGGGGAAGACAGAAATCAGTTCTTTGGGGAGGGGTTTGGGGGGGTATCCAAAATGGTTTACCTCATCAGTGCTAATTTCAACTTCCTTTGCCACAAAGGGATGGAATGAAGAGTAAAATGAACACCGTCCAGCAAACTAATTAACACGGCTCAAGGACCGAAGGGGAACGGCAGCTCATCTCAACCTAGGAGATATGATAATTATATATAATGATATATATATGATGGAAAGGTATGATGAATAATATATATATGATATATATATCATTGTGTGCATGATGTACAAATTAGTGATCTGCATATGTGTACTGAGTGTGAGGGTATTGACAATTGATTTTTGTCTAATTTTTAGTGAGTAGTGTGTATGTGCTTGAATTGGTGATAGGTATGCATGTGCGTAGACTGGTTTGGATGTGTATATGCCTGATCTGGTAGTGTGTGTGTGTGTGTGTGTGTGTGTGTGTGTGTGTGTGTGTGTGTATGCACCTAATTGATTTGTGTGTTTGTATATGTGCAATTGTGTCACACCTTCCTGTCTAACAGTGCAATACTGAGATCCTGAGAGTTGGCCTGACCCCACGGGGCAACAAGGTGGAAATGGGTTACCTGGTCTTTCTGCTAGAAAGTCAAAGATGGGCAAATGTGATCCCAGCTGCATTGGTCCTTTGTCTGCTGTTAGTTAGAGAAACTGGTCTGCCTTGACCATGTGACCTAGATGTGCTCAGGTCATCAGTCTTTTCTTTAACCAAGACCTATTAGCAGCCCAGCCAAAAAACACTGACAAACTTTCCAGGGAAAACTCAAGCCTTAGCCTTACACACGAGCACTGCAAGCTCCTGGGCTGTTCCTTTTAGCGGTACAGGCAAATTCTGAGCATTGGCAAGCTACCCCCGTTTCTTTCCAAAGAATTCAAACCCAAATAAAGTCAAGAGCCAGAGGCAAGCTTGCAAACATAATCAGTGTGGCTAATTCCCAATGATTCCCAGAGTAGCTCATCCAGGTGGCATATTAATGTCCCCCTTTTTAAGGCTTCACTGAGTGTCATCTTCACACCTTCAGAAGGACATCACCTGAACACACAGAGCCCCAGCCTGCTCCATATCTTAAGAAATTGTAATGTGAAGGAGGTGGGTGTCCTCAAGGCAATCACATGGCTCATTCCCCACTCCATGACCCTGTGCACCACTGCATCCCTTGTGTCCACCACAGCAACACCACAAATGGAAAAGGTAGATGAGGGTAGAGGTAGAAAAGCTAATGTCTATGCTGCTCTGAATGCAATAGAGCTATTGGCGATGTGGAGGAGAGACGTACATGTACTCCACAGACCGCAGCTGAAGAATCATTTTCTTAGAAGAGATACAGCCTGACTGAGAGGGAAAGGTATCACTTGAACGCTATAAAAAATAAAGTCATATCTGCATGTGTGTGATATGTCAGTAGTAAATACAGCACCATCTACTGACACGTGCTGGGCACTTTCCAGGTATTCGGAAATGAATGGCCCCCAATTTGGGTTGCTCACTGATTGAAAGTTATGGGCACCATTTAAGAACGGTAGGAAATTATGTGCACTTCTAATGCAGCGTGTTCCTTCCTATAAGAAATACGTGGTTCATTCACAGGCCTGTTGGACTGGTTTCTCCCAGCAGACAGCTATCAATAAGGGCAAAACTAAATAACCTAAAGGTTCCCTCTTCCATAGCCACACCAACAAGTTATCTACTGAGAGCTGTTGAGGGCAAAATCCCACTGCTTCAGGGGGAAGCCGTCAGCGCCGCCATGGACTTTTCATGAAGCTAAAAGTGCCAGGAAGACGAGCATTGCAAGGGCTAGACCTGATTCTCATCTACACCCATTTTATCTTCATGCACCTGCAACGAGCTGAATTTCCAACTATGTGAGAGGAGAAGCAGGAATTGCCTAGGCATTTATTATTACCTGTCAAAAGGAATAAACCAGGCAGATCATAAAGTAACACTTTTATTTTTTCCTCCAGCCACACAGCTTTCCTGACATATGTATAGAGAAACCTCCAGAGACCCAGGTTATGATCATTCCTTTTGCAGCTGACTTCTCTCATTGATCAGCTTGGTGGGGACAAGTTACGCTAACAGACCTGTTTTTCCGCTCCCTTGCTGATGATGCAGCAAAATCCTTCAGAAAACCCGCTGCAACAGAAGCCTAAATGCACAAATGAATGCTTTACATACAATAAATCCTGTCTAAATGTTTGGTAACTACATGAAGAGTGAGCCCCCAAGGGTGACAGATCTTTCACTTCCCAGCAGGAAGATCTCACTGGTGGGAGAGTTTCTTGTGGTAGAACGAATACCTGTACACCGTCCCAGTCTCTCCTCTCCATGCCAAAATTAAATTCCCTGAAGACCTTCCTGGTATTGAATAAGGCCACCTACTCCATGAACCGTCCACCATGATAACGGAGCTGGGAGAGCCGTCTTGCTTAACCAGTTTAGAAGGAAGAATCTAGAATCAGGTCTTCCATTCATTTATCACCTGAATGGGAATTAATGAGCATTGGATTAAGGTGAAAAATAGTTTAAAAAAAAAACAGTTTAAAATCAATTTGTGTGTACGCGTGCGTGTGTGTGTGTGTATGTGCGTGTTGCAGCATGTCACCAGATACATTATATGCTTTCCACACTGCATGTGTTACCAGAATACATTTTGATGTCGTATTCATTAATTGCTTTTCTCAAGTAAGAGCTTTAAAGTAATTTAATGTCCCCAATTACTGCACTTTTGATTGAATGTAAAAATCAATACTATACCACTGGTCAATAAAGAGCTGTTTATTGAAGGCATTCGCTTCTGCAGGTGCTAAAAAGGTAAAAAAACAAAATGGGAATAATTAATACATGGTCAACAATGATCACCGGACTATAACTAATAAGGAAAATAAATCATCTGCTAGGAGAAAGTTTTTCATTTCACGCCTGCTTTGAGGGACGAAAAACATTGTTTCTGCTGTTTGAAAGAGCTGGGTATATTTAAATTATTAGATGCCAGTGTTACCCAAGTGTGGAAAACTTTTTTTGCCCCTCCATGAAAATGAGCTTTTGTTTGCATTAATCATCTGTGCCAATATTGCTCAAATACTGTTACCTACCTCTCCTACCCATCAGATACATGTCGCCCAGCTTTCTCATTTAAGTCACCCTTCATCCCCAAAGCTACAATTTATTTCTCTGTTTTGTCAGACTTATGGCCACACAAACAGTCACAGAAATCGAGATTTGGAAAGGACTGCAAGGGTCATCTAGTCCAACCCCTGCACAAATGCAGGATACACTACTCCTAGCCCACCCCATGCAAATGCTTATGCAGCCTCTTCTTAAAAGCTCTGAGGAAGAGTCCACAACTTACCCAAGACGCTTTTTTTTCATTGTCCTGCAGTTCTTACAGGCAGAAAGTGTGGGTTTTTGGGAGGGGGGTTTGTTTGCCTTTGGGGGTTTTTTGTTTTGCTTTTTGTTTTTTCTGTGATTTAACCTAAATCTGCTGTGCTGCAGCTTAAATCCTTTGCTTCATATCCTGCTCTCTGTGTTGAGCGAGAACTCTTCTCCCTCTTCTTTAAGGCTTCCTTTCAAATATTGAAGAACTGCTATTGTGTCCTCCCTCTTAACCTCCTTTTCACCAAGCTAAACATACATCATTTTCTCAGCCTTTCCTCATGTAGCTTGTAAACCCACTGCTTTAACATCTTTGCTGCTTTTTCCTGGTCTTCTCTTATTTTTCTACATCATCCTTTAAATGCAAAGCCCAGAACTGCACACAACACTCCAGCTGAGGTCTAACCAGCACTGGGCAGGTTAGTAATGCTTCCTCGGGTGCTTTCATGCAATACTTCAACATCCAACATTAGAATTTCAGTTCAGGACCTCTTGCACGTGCTCCTTCCACCGTGCATTGCTGGTGGAGCTGTCTTTAAAGAGTATCGCTCCATCCTTGGACCTCAGAGGAGCAGCTCTTTGTGTGCTTGGCCCATAGATAGCTTTGGTTGCACTGAACAAACTACATATCATGACTGTTGGCAAACTTTTGACGCTCTTTTGCTTTGTCCTCCTACCACTTGTTCTTCCACCTCTGAATCATCCTCCGGGTCTCAGGTTTAATGTGACAATCAGTGTCTTGCTTCTGTTTGGAGTTGATGTCGTTCAGTCGCGCCCTTTGAAGGCTCTCCTTTTTCTGTCAATGAGAGCTTGAATTTCACTGTCATTCTCACTGACCCAGTTCTGATCTTCTTGGTAGAAAACTTTGAGAACCTTCCTGGATGCCTTTCTTGAGTCTCTCCCATGATCAACGGTATCAAGATCATCAAGGATTTTGGAGTTTCCCGCTGAGGCTCTGCTGGAGATGATTGTTCTTCGCAAGGTCTTTCAAGGACTCAATACTGAACCTCTTCTTTGATTGCTTCTTTTGTTTAAGTCATTTTGGGGTGATATGAATGGCCATGACAGAATGTATAAATGATGATGCATCTAGCAGTCACCTGTGGGAGTCATCCCGGGTGGTACAGGCACTGCAATGGGTCTAAGCACACACTATGACATAATCAGGTGCCAGTATTTTGATATTTTTGTTAATACAGCCCCAATGCATTTGCTCTTGCTGCAACTGCATCACACAGCTTACTTATGTTGAGTTTCTGATACCCCATAACCCCAGATCCACCATGCTATTGTCTAGCTAATTATCCCCATTCTGAGAGAATCCTCCGTTAGCATGGGCCTACACTCTCAGACCAGTTCTTCCAATGGGTTATTCGTTACAAGCAGTCCTCGACTTGAGATGTTTCAAGTTACAACAAACGGCACTTAAGACGTTTATAAATTGACACCCTGTTTCGACTTTCTGAGATCAGTTTCAACTTTATGATGCTTAATCTGATGCCACGCCACGCCGGCGAACAAATTCACTGCATCGCCTATCTCCCTGGAGAACGTCTGTCCAAACCTCCTTGGACACTTTCTTTGAGAAAGCAGACAAGACTCCAGAAAAACCTGCAGCCAAGATGACTCCAACCAAGAGCCCTTCAAAAAGTCCAGCAAAGTCTCCTCAAAGAAGTCCTTCCAAACCAATATGATTGCTATTTACAATAGAAATACATTAATGGAGCTATATTACTCATCTATAATTGATTGAGTACAAAATCTTGGGTTATTTTTGGTGAAAATTGGGTATCGGGCCTTGGTTCGGGAACCAATCCCCCATTTATAACATTGTTCCTATGGGAAAACCGGTTCCAAGTTACGACGTTTCGACTTAAGACGTGGTTTTCAGGAACCAGTTGTGTTGTATGCCCAAGGACTGCCCGTATAGTTAATGGCACACAGGTGAGCAGCAAGTGTAGTGACATGCAGTAGAAGGAAGTGGTGGCTGGCACCATACAGGTGGCATTTTTAAAGCTCCTAGCTTTGGCAACTCAGCTCCCATTGCAATCCACGTTGAAATCCCATCCTGAAATCCCAGTTCTACAGCCTTTATGGAAGCGGCAGTGACAGCCTATGGAAATAAAGCCAAAGAGAAATGTTGGGGGAAAATATGTGCCAGCAAATATGTGTGTAATGTGTGCACAAAATACACAAAGAAGTCCATCCTCACAATGATCCAAACCATTAGTTATCTGATATCATGATGTGCCCCCAACCTGCGTGGTGTATGGCAGACGTGGAAACAATGGTTAGGAAGAGAAAGAGAAGTGCTTTAGCCACAGAGGGAAAAATAAATTGAAATAATCAGCAAACCAGAAAATATTTGTATGCAGGTTGTGTGTATTATGGCTATAAATCTTTGTTTGATATGTGTTTCATTAGCTGAGCAATTTTACCATATTTTACAAGTTTTAGTCCCAGTTAAATCAGATAATTAACTCTGTACTGGAGCTGTTGTCCATAAAAACTCAATCTTTAAAACACGTGTTGGGAAAAATAGATCACCTTAAACTGATGAGTGTGTGATTTATTAACTTTCAAGAGACCTCTACATCACTGTGCCTTCTCCCTTCTGTAGCAAACCCTTCTAGATATAGCAGATGCTATAACGTCCTCCTTCTACCGCTATAACCATACTTAAAGGGGAAGGGGAAGACGATAACAGCAGAACCCAGAGAGCTCATCCCCCATTTGTGAGAGGTACCATTCAAACAGAAAGAGCAAGGCAGGTGTTTATTCTTATTTTTTTTAAATCAGGTGAAGAAATAGGGAGAGATTGAAGCCAAAGGATCTGCATTCATGAGACAGGTTTCACATTCGTTGCCTTGAGGGTCATGATCTATGGACAACATAACAATGTAAGACTTTTCTTTCAAGGCTATATTAAACCCGGTAACTAATGAACCTTTGTTCATCACAAGGCGAGCTAAATATCACCTTGGGAGACCGAGTGGTTAAAATCCCCAGTGAACGTATAGAAGAAAAACAGAAAACAAAAGAGCAACAAAGCATTTTGCCTGTGTGTATAATAATACTCTTCTCAAAAGAAATCCCTCATCCTAGCAAAGCAAGCCTGTTGTTGTTTGCATAAAGGTGAATGTGATCAAAGACCTGAGCTGTACGAGTCGGAACGATAATTAAGCCTGTAATCAGTCACATCTCATCTGAAGAAGGACTGGCTCATTAGATTTTCAGGACATTAAAGTTATGACATTTTTATATGAGAGCCCAAGTAGTACAAACACATCCTTTGCTCCCTTTGGTCAGTAACTTGAATTAACCCTCCCTGTTCTATTGTTTAGCTAAAGGCTGAAAGCTTTGACCCCAACCCCTGAAAAAGAAAGGACGTGATGGTATCAGGATGCAAACAAACTGACATTCCATATATTTAAGTTTAATCTATATGTAAATGTTGCCAGTGAACTTAAGCAAAAAATAATTCAGGAAAATTCACAGCTATGAAGTTTGCTTTGATTCCTTTCTGTCATTAGCAGCCTCCCCATATTTTATGAAGGAGCATTGATAGATGGGCTAAGCAGCTGCAGAATAAAAGGATTCCTCCTGTAAAAATTAAATCAGGGCTAGGAAATTTGATAGGTGAGCAACAGACACTGGTAATGTTGATGGGAACACCATGGACTATAAGGGCCAGGTCCTTTTCCGCCACGGTGGGCACGGGTACTGTCAGAGGCCCTAACAGGAAGCCCAGCCAGAACTAATGGCCCAGTGGGCCAAACCCACCTGAGGCTCTCAATGGCAGTCCCACCATGGCTGATGAACCAGCCCGGCAGATTGGCTGCTGAGGATAGCACTTTCCTTGTTTAAGTTGACCTGTAGTGGCAGATGGCAGCCCAGCCAATGGTTTGCTGCGGTAAACCTCTCTGGATCTGTGCTCTTGGGTTTTCCAGCCTTTGAACTCTGGCTTTTTGCTCAGCTTTGGTAACTTGGTCCCTGCCTTGCCTTGTGACTTGGACTCTGGAGTTCCCCCTTGGTTTTGGCACCTTGGACTCTCCCCGCATCTCTAGCCCTCCGCCGGTGGCCTGTCCACTAGGCCAGACCACTTACGACCCAGTCCTTCCAGGTGCTGAAAGGCAACCCTGCTCCACCCTGCTCAAGTCCCTGGAAAAACATGAATATACCTACTTCTGTACCACACTACCATGCTTACGCTCAAGACTCAGTCACCAAAAGCAACAAGCAGAAGGAAAACCCATCCATCTTTTTAGTGAAATATTTGTCAAGCATGCAAACTGGGTGGAATAGGATCACACTTACATGCCTGAGTGAATTTAGGCCGCTTACAACATGGAGTGAGCTTTGTCTCTAAGACTCTCAAAGGTTACAAATGGGTGAAATGGCTCAGAAAAAAATACAGGAACTGTGCTGGATCTCAACTGAACTCTTGGATCAAAAGAGCCTTCTGAACTATTCGCATCTCTCTCCAGCTAAACTGTTGGTTAATATTTACCAGACAACAGGATTCACAGAAAGAAGGGGGAAATGCCATGCTCAAGCTGTTGTTAGCTTCATTATGGAGAGTGAACGTCATCGTCAAACTGACTGTTCAGAGTTATTGTCAATCTAAAATTCATAGAGACGCCTATGGAGCTCACCGCTGAGCGTTCATTGCACAGAAAGTGAAAGGCATCTCCCCTGACCTGTGGTCTTGCCTCGAAAACAGATGTGGTCATTCATATTTGTGGGTCAAATTACTGGAAGTTCTGTGACTCCTGTCGTATGATGGGGCCACAAGGTGCTAGAGTCAACCTTTATCATGCAATGGTATACGTGGCACAAAAGAGCTAAGAATTAGCTGTCGTGTCAGTAGTGTGTGTCTTCGTTTGAGCAGGGGCAGAGTTTGCATGCTGAGAAATACTTCCCAATGCTTCCTTTTCTGTTTGCATGTAATTACATTCTCCTCTTTCTAATCAAAGTCAACTGGTTTGTCCCTATTTTGGATATAACATTAGAGGTGCCCCATAGCATAACATTACCCCATAGACTCATACCCCAAAGACCGATGGATCCTACAGGCAAATCAGGATCAAAGACAGTTAATATCTGGGAGGCTAAAAGTCCTTAATCTTTTAAGAATCTATGTCACATCAATCTGAATGAATTTAGGGTATGGAGGAACAAAAGTTTCACGGGTTTTTTGGTACCCCAGGAAAGAATGGAAGTGGCTGGAATTCGATACGGCCTTGTCTACAGGATACTGGGAGAACATGGGGAAACTACAACATAATGGGTAGTGGAAAAAGAAAAATGCAGGACAGATTTAAAAAGAAAAAATACTTTCATGAGGAAAGACAGCCGTGGAGGGGTTTTTATATATCCAGGTGTTTAAGAAATTGCAGCAAGTGGGAAACCAAAAGATCTCAGACATGATGGGGGAAAGAAATTGTAGGGGGGAAAACTATCAATTCTGTGCAGAGCAGAAACCTGATCTATATCAGGCCCCATCTTGCACGATACTGGGTACGTCTACACGTGCGCTTTAATGCACAGTAGATTATTTTACTGCACATTAAAGCATCATGTAAAAAATCCTGATATTACGCTAAGGTGCCTTAAAATAGTCTACTGAGCATTAAGCATCACTTAAAAATCATGCAAATGCGCTACTGCGCATTAAGGCAGCCTAATGCACATTAATTTAATATCTCATATTAAAGGTACTAAATTTAATGTGCATTAGAAAAGGTGCATTAATGCACATGTAGCCATCCCCACTGAGGATTCCCAAAGAGATATTCAGCACCCTCCATGGAGGAGGTGATACTGCTGTGGATCTCAGAAAAGGGACTCTAATAGATTGATAGAAAGGAACTGGATATGACCCTCTGCCTTGATCTCCAGCCAAGCACAGGCCTTCGAGGACCATTCACTGGGTGGTAACCCTGAGCATGTCTTTTAGAAAACCAGCCAGTTTTGATCTGAAGTCTCCAAGCCAAGGCAATTCGTCATTCTCTTAACTCTCACAATTTCTCCTTTCCATAGCATCTAAATATTTGTTTTCATGCTAACTGAGAAGTAGGTGTCTTGAAAGGGAGAGACGCATGCCTATAAAAAGTATAAATCATGAAGGCTCCTACTTAATACTCTTTAACTCTCTTACGCTAATCGACTGCTTATAAACAAGGGACTTGACACTTTTCAGATCCTTATCAAGATGTAAAGTGTTCTTTTTAATCTTGAAAATCTTATAATACGTGAAACTCAAATATACAGTTGTACATATATATCAGAGCTATTCAGAGTAGAGTGCTCTGTTAAGTATGAAGCATATTTGTCCACTGTGTGTAGGTTGTAATTTTGAAACAAGTATTTTATTCTCACCACGTTTATAGGAAGGCTGAAAAGAATTAATTACATCCAGTCCCAAAGGACTTAACTTTAAGAAATAGGAATATTTTAAATATATTTCCAATTCCAAATTATTCAAACTAATTCAAAATTATTATTCAATATTATCTAATTGGTAATATTCTAAACTTGATTCTAAGGCAAAATAGCATTAAGATTCATACACATGACCTCAGGGTAAACCCATTAGAAGGCTAAGCAATAAAACCCAGAAACTCCAGAATTAAATTTAAGCGTAAACATATAAAAGGATAATAAATATCTGAAGGGCTGATTATAAAGAGGATGGTGATAGACTTTTGTTCTGGTTCCACGGGGAACACGACAAGTTGCAACAAGGGAAATTGTGGTTGGATAGTAGAAAAACTTTCTAACTATGAAGTTGGTGAAGTACTAGAACCAATGACCTAGAGAGGTGGTAAAGTCTCCATCACCGGCAACTTTTAAGAGCAGGTTAGACAAAGACTTGGGTGAGATGGCTTAGAAAGGATGCTGCTGCCTTGAGCAGGGGTTGGACCAGAAGCCTCCTGAGGTCCCTTGCCTTATCCCTTCGATTCTATGACATTGCACAATGGACCAGTCTTAACACTAACCCCAGACCAGCAGCACTTCCCTTTCCTTCTCTGTTCCTTTATCCATTTCCATTCTCCAGGTACAAGAGCAAACTTTTTTATTCCAACAGGCTGCAGTTCGAAATGCCTATGCGATAAGCACTGTGAAGGTGCAATGATGGAAATATGTCATGAGACGCATGGACATGTTAGGTGAGGAAAGAAAATGAATGTTAGGGAGAAGCACCTTGATAGCTGGGATGGGAACATCTTCAAAGCAGGGGCAGTTATACCAATCATCCACTGCTCTGCCACGGGAGTCCTCAGCATCTGGAAGAATGAGCGTGGCTCTAGGAGTCCGGAAACCCTGAGTGATAGCATCAGCACTGAGCTCAGTATCGTTTTAGGATCTCTGGGCCTACATTTCCCTGTCGGCAAAGCAGGGATTATAATATTTGTTAGGCTTGTCAGAATTAGGAGTCACCATCTCTGGCACCGGGGAGAATT
>NW_005842251.1:1431697-1446068 GCF_000455745.1 Alligator sinensis
CAGACGTGTTCAGATAGGAGGAGAAAGGGTATAGGCGGGCGAATCTTCAGTCAATTTACAAATTGCTTTCAGCACCAGGCTAGAAATCTTATACACACACACGCATGCATGCATGCACACCCCCCCACACACACAATACACACACACACCCATACATGCATGTGCACACACACCCCCCACAATACACACACACCCATCCATGCACACACACATGCAAACACACACACCCACAATAGGCAGACAAGGTTCCTTGGGTGAATCTGATATCCTTTATTAGACCAACCCAACCTACACCCCCACAATACACACACACATACATGCATGCATGCACACACACCCCACAATACACATGCGCGCAGGTGCTCACACATACATGCACGCATGCACGCACACACAATACACATACATGCACGCATGCACGTGCATACACCCACAATACAGTCACACACATACATGTGCACATCCACATACACACATGCATGCACGCATACACATGTACATGCACGCACACATGCACACACACCCCACAATACACGCACACACACACACATACATGCATGCACACACGCACACGCTCACGCACCCCCACAATACAGCTCCCGCTATAGGAAACTTGCACTGATTTTGTTCAAGATGCATTTACTGAAAGCTTCTCCGCTCAGCTTCAAAATGCACGGCAGGTTTGCAGTGTGTGTCAAGCTCTAATGAAAAGTCCTTTTGGAAAAGGCTGAAAACCTAAAAGGTGCATGAAAAATGGTGGATTTACACTCATAATTTGAGAGAGTTTGGGAGGGTTTTAAAAACGCGTGGGGTGGGGAGGGGGGGTGGGGGGTGGGACTTAATAGAAGCCAACACTTTCAATTTATTCCTGTTACAAGAAAAAGCCGGGTAAAAAAGGGCAGCCGCCATGCGCCATGCCAAATGCTAGCAATGAAATACAGCACAGAGCGGGATGCATTCGGTATCGTCTTGAAAACCCCATTTGGAAAAGAAGAGAAATATTAAAAGGAAGCTATTTTCTGTGTGGCCTTTCACGGCATCTTTCTTGAGACAGGACACGGGGAAAATGGAGACCTAAAAAGAGGCATAAACTGTTTCGAAGAGCGCTGCTCAAGCTTTTGGCCTCACCAGCTAGATGAGTGGCATGGGGCTGGTCCGTTGGCTTTCGCTCCCCTGCCATCAAATTTCCGGACCTGCGAGGAGCCCCACAGGCCAGACGACACGACGGACCAGGGAGTGAGCACCCCGATTTAAAAGAGTCAAATGTCGGTATAACCGGATTGTGCATTTAACAGGTTTCATCTGCTTTGAGCAAACAGCAAGCAAGTACACCGCTAGATAGCACTGGCAGTGCCCTCATCTTCCCCCGCTTCTACGTCAGGCATGCTGGAGGGTGCTGCTGGCTTAGTGCCTTGGCATTGGGCTTGAAGTGGTCATTTTGGAGAATGCTTTGGTCAATTGTTGCCCACGCAGGTCTGGATTTGCTGGCCCCAGAGGGGCTTTGCTGATCCAAAGCCAGGTCATGCTGACTTTGCGGGGCTTTGGAACAGGTCGCGAGCACGGTGGTGAAAATGAGTGGATCTTAGGTAGCGCCTTTCCTTTCATTCACAAAATACAGGCCTGAATTATGAGCAGCGTCAACTCCTCTTGAAATCTGCAGAGCCCAGTGCCAGTCTCAAGGGGCACATCTCCAATCTCCAATGTGCCAGTGGCAAGGGGCATATCTCCAATCTCCCATCTCTTCAGTGGGTCCTTGAAGCAACATAATGCAATCGCACAACATGGTTTAGCAAAGAGAAAAAGGTGTCAAGCATTGAAATAGGGAGAGAAAGAGTAGCCCAATAAGTGTTTTGGGACACAGCTAGGACAGCTAAAGCCCTGGCTTTTGTAAAAGGAGGCATGACGAGGAGTGCGGGAACAAACACAAGCGCCTGTGCAGAACGCCCCAGCCCGCTGAAATCTCGGGTATTGACTACAAGGCAGGGCACTGCTCAGTAGTGCCACGCTTTGAAGCACAAGTGCTCCTTGGAGGACTCCAGTGCTGAGGTGGTTCAACCCTGTCTAGTTTAGGAGAGCCGATGGCATCGCCACCCCCAAGTTTTACAGCTGCAGGACAATGGTCCTTTTCTTCCATGTACGAAGCGAGCATTGATTCCTGGAGCAGACAGCACTTGCGATCTCAAGTCATTGTACAGCACTGTCTAGGCAAGTGACTTCAGAGGATCGATACGGGTAACACGGATACTGAGCTGGAGAAAAAGGAGAGTTCAGAAGCAAAAAAAGCCTTCTCTTCCCTGAGGCTCTGACTTGCGCTGTTTCCATCAGACCAGGAATCCCAGCTAGCTTGCGTGCAAAGCCAATTGTGGGTGAACCTAAGTGACAGGCGCAGATCTAGACAGCAGGTCAAATCTCCACCCCGCAGCAATTGAACTCTGTCTACGGTGATGTAATAACCCCCCTATTTGATCTGGAAAGACTGCACCCCTAATAATTGGCTCGATGTGCAAGCTGGTACCACTTGAGCTAAATCAGTGAGCCCACTGGCAAGTGGCAATATTAAGCTTTTATCCCCCAGGTGGGCCAGCTGTACCATCTTCTAGCGTATCCATTAGCTGACTGCTGAAGGCCTGTGACCAAAGCCTGCTGATTTCAACAGATTTTTGTATCCAACCCTAAATACGGTCATTTGGATTTGCGAGAAGCCATTATAGCACAGAGAGATTGCTCTCCCCCTCTCCCATGAAAAACACCCTCCTTCTCACTGTCTTCGAAGATCCATAGGTCGCTGATAGTCACGTCATTAAGGAAGATCATTCAGCTGCCGAGTCTTGTTGGAGTGGATTGGGAGACGCCATGCCAAGAGCATGCTCCGCTGCTGATTCACCTAAGTGCTGCACTGACCCTTTGTCATCTCATATGGAAAAAATCTGCCCTAGAAAGTCAGGAAAAAGAACTCAACATGCCCCAGCCTCATAACCCCCTCCCTCAGTGCATGCACTGGGTGGTGTAATTAAAGCCATAAAAAAATTGAGAATTGATTTTTGTGTTGGAAAGATGCTCTTGGAACATAATTGATGGCGGCTGCTGCCGTGCGTGCGCAGGGATGGGATGGGGTTTGCTCTTGTACGAGCTCTTCGTCCTGCTGAGGTCTGGGAACTTGCTCCATCTCTTGCAGGGTGCACCAAAGCTGGACTCTCCAATCTGGTTACCCAAGGCTGTCGATGAAAGTGGGGCCGATCCGCCCTTCTCAGGATCCATCCCTGTAATGAATATGCCTCCCCTGTCCAGAGAGGGACCTGGGATGCCATGCTGAAAAAGCATAAGGTCCAGCCCCACCGGAAAAACTTGTTGCAGCTCATAGTAAAGAATAATTTTTAAATGCAGAATACCCAAAAACGTGACTAGTCAAGACTTAAACTGTAAGATCAGTGCTGGTTTCTACTGTGTTTTTTGTTTCTTTTTTTTTTTTTTTCCCAACCCTGATTTTTTTTTCCCTTCTGTGCTTTTTTTGCAAGATAAGAAAAGAATACTTATAAGTGATGAAACCCAAGGACAGATTCAAAATGGTGAAGGGAGTCATACAGACCCGTTCTAAAGATTGATACCACCCTCACTAAGGGGTCAAATGTAGGTAGCTGGTTACAGTAAGCACGAGTATTCATTATACCCCAAATCATTATTTTCCCACAAGCACAGCACATCCGTTCTCCAGCCAACATGCTGCCTATACCCTCTTCCCTCCATCCCCACTCCCCAAAGGGCAATGGCAAGGCTGTTTCTCCTTTAATATAAGGAGAAGGCTTAAGAGAAGAAGTGGAAAGTGGCCTAACAGAGTGGTCTGGCTTTCCTGGGCTGGAGCAAGCGAAGCCTTTTGTGGGCACATATAAGAATAAAACAAAGCCAGTCCTTCTCATCGTGTCTATGGTTCCCTTGAAGTCAGCAGGGTTATGACGATGTATAGCACCACCTATGTGACGTATGTCACTACCTATACGATGTATAGCTCTACCTGTACCAGTCAAAATCTTTACTGGTGCACGGGGCAGTGGTAAGCAGGGAGCTTCGGGAATTTATCCGGGCTTGCAGGCTGCTAAGTCACCAGCATCCGTGTTTGCAAAGTCCACCTCCCCGCAAGGCAATGCTGTTTTTAATACAGGCTCCCAGAAGTCTTTCTACACATGGCATTGTATTTAATGGGCATGGGAGCCCCTGCTGCACTATGGTTATGTCTTGGTTGTCTGGTAAAGAGTAGCAGCCCAAAACTGGGCCTTTGCACAGGGACCCCAAAGGCACCGTCACCGGCTGTATTGCACCAACTAGCAATGACCTTCCATAGCCAGGACCACTGACCTAAAGCGGGGACTTGAGTTTGAGGCCCTCGTTCCCACTCTGAGAGGATAAGTCATCTTGACTTTCCAAGTTTGTCTTCAGAGCAATACTGGCTTCCTGATAAATAGGCAGCTTTGACACTAAAATGCCATTAGGCAGCATTCGCTTGCTATAGCGTGCAGTAAATGGAAAGTGTCCTTGCCCAAAGATGAGCCTCGAGAAGAGACAAGCATTTAGATGTTATACCTGATTTCTCTTTTCCCCTCTTTCCAACCCTGGGCCAGCCTCTGAGTGACAGCATCGCAAGGACTCACTTGTCATATTTCAAGGAACGCTTTCATCGCTGGCATTTTCCTTGCAAATCCCAAGCAGGCGCTTTCTCACATTCGCCCGCCTTTGAAAAAAGAAAGGAAAGTGGCCCCCATACCACAATAAAGATTAAAAAATAGTAGCTCCCAAGCACTTGGCTATTAAGGTACTCCACCGTCCAGCTCAGCCCTTTATAGCAAGGCTTCTACCTACCTCTGGAAAAAAGGATGAAGCTCAGGGGAAAGAAGAGGTGTAGTGTAGGTAAAAGCCATAATGACCCTGGTAGGGAAGAGTTCCTCTGGCCTGAGGGCTCCCCAGCTCTGGCATGTTGAGGCTTCCTGAGACCAGGGATGTAATCCCAAACCAGTACATTGTGCCAAGGCTACTGGGCCCCTCTGCCAACACCACTAGTATCAGAGCCAGTGGATGCAAGTCTTCCCTGCTCATCCAGCTGGGAACAGACACCCTTTCCATTGCATGAACTCCTGGTTGAAAGTCCACGGGCTGTGTTACGCAGGGGGTGGGGATGATCGTAGGGTCCTTGTGATCCTAGGAAGCGTCATTACATCAGAGCCATACTGAAGACCTACCTCTTCCTGCTCAAGTTGAGGATGCACCCAAGCCCAGAGGCCCATTGGGCTAATTGGGTTAAGGCCACACCAGTTTCTGTAGCCAAAATAAGTAGTATGTAGTCTGTAAGAGAGATGGGTGCATCACATCTGGCAGTCTTAGAATCGGGTGCCCATTTACAGCAGGGTCAATTCAGGGTGGCACAAGTCCAGAAAAGGACCTGAACTCAGGGCAGCTTCCCTGACTCCCTGAAGCATAAGGAGCAGGAGGGGCGGGTAGGTCCTCCCGTCTCAGTGGGGCAGCGTGGAAGTAGTGTGGACACGTTCTCAGTGCCGTACCACTTCAGCCTCCTGGCTGTGAAATCTTCTCACCTCCCAACATCAGTCCAGTGCTGGAAAGGGACTGACAGCTTCAATCCTCCCCAACTGGGGACCTGATGTGAAAAAACCCAATGATCTGGAAGACTATATGAAAGCATTCCTTGTCAATTTTGCAAATGAGACAAACAGGTAAAGCAGTAAGTAATGATAAGGGCAGGAGTCCAGATAGCAGCATGAGCTGGCCTCTCTCAAACAATATACTTTTCAAGGCAGCCAAATGCACTGTTATATATGGTATCTGGGAACCCTAGACTATAGACCACAGGTACTAGATGGGGGACTGCATTTTGCAAAGCATTGACTCAGGACGGTGTTTAAGGGTCATGCTGTAACTCTCTGAAGAGCAGCTTGAAAGGAAACGAGGTGACTACGAGAGCAAATGCAAACTGCATGAAGTCCAGTATCCTCCCTATAAACTCTGTATCCAGCTAGATGCAAATCTGACTTAATTTGCTTTCTGCCCTCTCTGGCCACATCCAGACAAGTGCGGACATTTGTTTCCCCGGGGACAAGTAGCCGTGGCACACCTTGGCCTCGGGGAGCTGCAGGGAGTCTGGCCAGCAGCTGGAGCCTGGCTCCGGTGTTGGGCAGCGCCCACTGCCGCCACGGGTGCTGCCCAACTTTTTTTCGGCATGGGTTTTTTTGACCCCGGGATCTCCTGCAAGGCAGCAGCACGAGGAACGCCTGCATATGCCGTGTGTAGCATGGGTCTGCGGTGCCACATACGGCACGTCCACGCTCGTCTGGACGTGGCCTCTAAGGTTCACTTTAACGCTGTTGCAAAACAGATCAAATAAGCCCTCTTGCTTTGAAGATGCAATCTTTATAAGTGGGGAAAAATCACCACGAAGCTGAAACATGTTCTGAATAAAAGATTTATTAATCAACATTCTGCGGTCAGTTTTTAAATCTAGCACCAATTAAGCCTGTATGCAAGTGTACCTGGAAAGATAGCCCAGATCAAAGATATTCCTGCCTTCACCTCGGCTGTTCACCTATGAAAAATGAAATCCGCTTACCTTTTATGTGGCAATAATTATACAACTCATTTCCAGGTGTAAATAATTCAGCAGGGATGAGCACTGCTGGAGTGTGGTGGGCGCCCCTGTTTTCCCTGCTGATAAGGTCTGATTTTGCTCTCCCTTTGAACGCAGTAGCGCCCAAATTAACCTTTTCTAAAACAACTTTGGAGGGGGGGAAAGCCCTTGCAGCAGAGCTAAACTCTGTTTCCAGCCAGCATTTGTTTCTTTTTATCTATACATTTGTCTAATTAAGAAGATATATTGCCATTTTAATTTTCATATAAACTTTTAGCATCAATGGGGATGCATTCGGCAAACCAAACGAGGATTTATTAAGATAATAAAGCAGGCACTTCATAAAAATTTAAATGCCTGCTTCAGAGCATCTTTTACATGCATCCAAGAGGGCAAAGAAATCTCTCAGCTGGGATGTGCTGGTACAATCCTTTGCAAGCCTTTGGCGGGGGTGTGCGTGTGTGTAAGTGTGAATGTGTGGGGTGTGTGTGTACTTCCCACATCTCCGTGCCTCCCTGCCCTCCCCAGGACTTCAGCGAGCTCGAGATTCAAGCTATGTGCCAGCTTTGCTCCTTGTCAAACACGAGGGTGCACTGGTTCAAATTAATTGACTCATTTACAAGGACCTCGGCAAGCAGAGAAAGCAGATTGGGTTCCCTCGCTTGTGCTGCATCGTCTGTTTATAACAACATAGTTCATCAAACCAAGTGGAGATGAAGATCTCTTTTTTTTTTCCCTCCTCCTTTTTTTGCCCATGCCGCAGGAAAGACAATGACGCTGGAATCGACCCCGAGAGACAAGTGCTACCAGAATGAGCTGAATGGTTAACGCGGGGCCGTGCTCTCCCTTACGCTGTTAGAGATGAAGGGGAAGGATCGTGGTCTGCGACACCGGATGTCGCCGGTGCATTTGGTGTGCTGCCTCCTTACCTGAATCAGTCACAAAGCACGATGCGGAGGTGAATACTTTGGAGAAATGACTTGAAATAATCACTTTAAGTGCCATGACCCCAAAAAATCCATTGCCAACTGAAGATGGGGAAGCTAGGGCATAGCGTGCTGAGCACTGGGGAAGATAAGGGGGAGTCTCTGGTGATCTACAGCCATCCTCAGGCCCCTGCCGGCATGCCAAACCCACCCTGCTAAAAGTCTACCAGACCGCCCAGCACCTATGCTTGCATACCTCCCAAAGCATATGTGATCCCTCATTCCCCTGGCAAGTTGTAAAACACCCTGCTCCCTCTGGCACTGCCTCCCGCAGGCAATTGTACACCGGGCGTACAATACTCTATTAACTAGCCTGGTTTAAGCACTCTTTAGAAAGGCAGCCTTTCACTTGTTTGCTACAGATGATTGTTGTTCCTCCGCTTTCGGAGAATTTCTATTGCACGCTATCAGTTTAAATCTGATTCAACTCTACAAAACTCTTTCATTAGAGATATGCCTGAGTGTTGATAAGCCTTCATCAAAAACACAACTGCGTTCCCTTGCATGACAAGTCTGCAAAACAAGTTGGAAGAGGAATTAATAATAAGGTGCATTTCCTTTTATTTCTTTTTTTTTCCTCTCGGTAGAAATCCCATAATCAGCTCCTAAAAGTTATGGGGGAGGAAGGGTTTTCCTGCTCCTTCATGCAATCCACATTATTTAAAGAAAAAAAAAAAGCATGATTAGAAGTTTCTAAAGAGAACATCAGAACTGATCCTGCTATCTACTAGATTCAATAGTCTTTTATCTGACAGGCAGAGCTAGTTATCTCTAACAAACCACATTTCCCTCCTCTCCCTCTCACTTATCTGGGCCCGCATGATCCTTCTTTCAATGGGACAGGGGCTGTAACTAAGCTATTCAGAACCAGCTTTGAACGGTGGCATGGCTGCAGGCGCGGTCGCAGGGAGGTGGAGGAGGAGCACAAGCCAGCAGAGCTCATGGGTAGCTTTGTGGCAACGTAATATTCCTGGTATCTGAAAGACATCCAGCTTGGGACTAAAGAGGGCTGCAAAGCTCATCCTGTCCTGCATCCAGGTGTGGTCGCAGCTTAGAGAGGTGACCACACTGGTGACAAGGTCAGAGAGGGCTTTCCTCTTCCTCCATTAGCCATGGTGGAAGACGTTGGATTAGAGACCAAAGTCCTCTCTTTATCCACAGGGCACATACGGACAGACGGTAAAAGAGCACTTGCTCGCCCGCTTCCACAGGCCCTGAACTCCAGGAAGAGTGCAGTGGAAGAAGCAAATGTGCCGGGACCTGTGTTCAGTTTGGTGATATCCAAAGCCTGACGGGCCAGACTTACATGGTGCTGCAAACGCTCTCTGATACCTCTCTCAGAGGTCCCTGCACATAACTAAACAAGCAAAAGCTATCTGAAGTAATGTGCTCTGCTCATCCCTGCTTTTATATGGAGGGACAGCGTGGCTGAATGGCTAAAGGGTGCTCTGGGATTCGGGACGCCTTGGTTACATTCCCACATCTGCCTGTGACTTCATAGTGCTTAGGGTTGGCAGGGACCTAAACAGATCATCGGGTCCGACCCCCGACTTTAAGCAAGTTACTGCAAATTTAAGCACCTTGGTTGTACTGTCCTCCTTGTCTATATAGACTAAGCTCTGCAAGACAGGAGATGTCCAATGCCAGGTGACCACAACCACTGTTACCATACTGCATTTATTTGTGCCTAGCACCGTGATGCCCTGACACATGCAACAATAATATTGCTGTAGGAAAAGCAGGAGTTAGGGGTCTGTAATTAAGGCCAGGCAGTAGAACATGAAGTACGGTCTGAAGTTCCTTCACCTCCTTAAAGCACTTGCAAAAACAGTGTGAAGCCCCTCAACTCGCATGCATAACTATCTGAGCATTACTGGGGTGGATCCTCCCACAAACAGCCCTGTAGTTACTTATTTTTCTTGTTAAAGCATGTCCCTGTGTAGATGGCGTGCTCTTTAGAGCAGGGAGGTCACCGTCTACAGGGCTTAAAATGTGTAATCACATGTCAGCCTAGTGGCTGGTCCCACTGATGATAGGCTTCGCAGCCCTCTTTAGTCCTGGGCTGGCTGTCTTAATACCCAAAAGCCTGTGATGAAGTAGTCTGTTGCCTATGAAAGCTCATGCCTCTCTGACCAAGTTAGTCTCCACGGTTCCACCCTGCCTTTCCTTCTGCCTGATTTCAGACCAGCACTGATGCCCAGCAGTTACTCCTTTCCCCGAAGTAACGGGGCTTGCATTTATCATCCTGCAGGCCGTGGGGTCTATTCTCCTAGATAGCTATGTTGCGTGTACATGCCTGGCTGGGGCCCGTTTCACCTCTACAAGCACAAGGTCTGGCTTGAATAAATGACAAATACTAAACTCTCCAATCTGAATTGGATTCTCCCGCTGCTTTCCCACCAGCGCCTTCATATCTCTTTCTTGAAAGGATGTGATACAGCTGAGCTGCACAAACACCCAGTTGAGGCCAACCTCATTAGCAGCTTAGATTATTTATTTGGTGTCCTACCGGCTTGCCTGCATATGTCTCTGCAGCTGTGTGAGTCCTGTGCACTGACTCACACAGCTTGTAGTTAATATAGTTCAAATGCCATGGGCAAGCTAAGGGGCAAAGCCAAAAATAGGTAGCAGCAGCTGTGGAAAGGAACTCACTCATGCAATGTCCGTGACCCAATGCTGACCTTATTGGACTAGTTTTTAATAGAAGGCATTGTAAAATGAAGCCCTTGTGCCTAGGGCCATATAGGGAGCATAATGGACGTGCCCACAGCCCACTGCTGTTATTTTAGGGATAGTAATTTTTTTTTTGTTTTACTAAACTGGTTTAAGGTTATTACTAAACTAGTTTAAGATGAGTCACGCTAAAGTTATGTGCATGGGCTGGCAGTACACTGGGTTTGGTTTTCTTCCTTCTTTTTTGGGTCGGAAGCATCAAATACCACCCCTTCCCAGGGAGGCAGTATGCTGAGCTAGATAAGAGAGTGGTTTGAACCAAAATGCAAAGCCAGTGAGAAGTAGTTAATCTTGTATGCATTACGTGTGAAAAAGTTTCTATGGAGACCAACACAGAGAGCCTCATTCTCATTTGCATGAAGGCCCCTTCACATCACATGTGAAGGAGATTGAGTGTAGACGATACCATTCACCCTGCAAACTACACCCCCTTCAAGGCCCCTTTACTGATAAAGCGAAGAGGGTAAGAAAGTCAATCAGGATTATTCTGTATCTACCCTGCCTAGGATTCCCATGGGATGTCTGAGCTCTTTCTAGTTCCAGAAAAGAAATATTTACGTTCAAAACACCCCTTAAATTCATCTGAGAATTCATCCAGCTGCAAAGTGCCTCCCTGGCTTATCCCCCTGGCTACGTCCCACTTTTTCAGGCTCCTTCTTTTCCACTGCATCAAACATGAGCTACACATCCTCGCTTCCACAGCACTTCTTGGCTTTGATCCACCCTACTTGTCATCGCTAGAAAGCTGTTGATGCCCACCTCTACTCTGGCAGCAATGTCAGCTTTTAGTGACTGGTTAGTACCATTTTCCAACCAATTGCTCTCTCCCACAACTCTTGAGCTGCCTGGTAAAAAACAAACTACAAAGTCGCAATGCTTTTCCCACTCAGATCTCCCCTGCTGTGATGCCTCCAAAGGACTTGTCAGTGGCCTGGCAACTCACCTTGTGCTCTCCCATTCATTTAATGCATCTACCTATTTGTTTCTCAAGCTATGCTGAGACTATACCCTTTTGCCTCTTTCCATTCTGTATGTCTACAAAGCCTTTGGTTTCTGAAGGCCAAAGACGAATCTTAGCTCCGTGTGCAGGTACAGTGCCAGTAGTGTATGCCAGCTGAGGATCTGGCCTCCAAGGTCTTGGCTCTGCTTGGGGCTTTGGAACCACGGATGTCCTCCAGGATAGAGAAGTAGCAATGGCAGAGGGCACAAGAGGTAGGACGCCTCCATGAGAGTTGGAACAACAGTGCATTTGGTGGAGAGGATTCAGTAACAGCAGCAATCTGCTCCCAGTGACCCACCTCCAGCTGCCAGCAAGCAGGACAGGACCATGGGAAACCACCTCAAGGGAAACACAGAAAGGTTGGACAGATTGATAGCTCTTTCTTGATTCTGTGGGTGGTGCTGCATGGCCGTTCTTACTTGGAGCAAGTTGCCTGGTTAATTCCAACAACGAACGAGAGTCTGCTAACTAGTTAAGCGACCCCCAAGTGGTCGGCAATCAACTTCTTAGAGGGACAAGTGACATTCATCCACCTGGGATTGAGCAATAACAGATCTATGATGCCCTTAAAAATTGGAGGTTGGAGTAGATGACCTCCTGAGGTCCCCTCCAACCCTAATTTTCTAGGATTCATTTTCTAGGTATTTATGTCCCTTACCTGTCTCACTTTGCCCAATTTGCTTTCTTTTACTCTTGAGGGAAAACTAATCCAGCCAGAAAATGTTCTAGGAGGAATTGTTTCCTCTGCATTTCTAAATGGGGTCCTTGAACTGTTACCCCAGCAATTCTGCATCTCATCTCTGGGTTTATATGCAAATGCTAAGTGCTATTGCTATCAGCACCATGTGCAAAGCTAGATATAAAAAAAATAGCTTATTTTTAACATGTCACTTTAAATGATGTAGTGACCCTAGGGTTGTCCCAGAGGAGTCTTCTTGGCCTAAATCATTATTGAATGAATATAGTTTTCACTCAGTGACAAAGCCCAAATCATACATATTTATGCCAAACATAAAGAGTTCTCGTTACAATGCTTTGACGAGAGACAAGACAAAATTTAGGTTATTCTTGCATCGATTGCTCCTGTTAAGAGATCCATGAAGTGTCATAGCAACCATCTTACAAGGAGCTGAATTTTTATTGAGGTAAAATTCTGAAGAAAAGTTCACACTGTGGTGATGAATCACACCTTGCCTTCTTATGTAGCCCAAGAAAACAGCCCTGAGTGCTAGCCAGAATATAACTTATGGGCACCCACCTCTCAAAGACATAGAGGAGGCCAGCACACAGTTTCCAGTGCCTTTGGTTTCTGAAGGCCAATTAAATCAGAAGTAAGTCCATTAAAGTCAGCGTGAAAGCGCTGAACCCCATCCCCAAACTGGGTGAGTTAGCTGGGACTAAATGACAAATAGACTCAAATTGCAATCCAAAGCTGAAACCAAAATTCAGGCAGGATCTGGAACGGAAGTTCGACATCATCTTATTTCAAAGCATCTTGAGTTGAGGCATTTGGACTAGATAGCTATCTGGAATCTGAACTACTCCAAATCGTTGTTGTCAGTAGCACCCGGGAAAAGCTGTGGGTGTATCTAAGGTGGAGGACCATTCTGTGGCATATTCATCGTTGGTCCTTGTCAACCACCAGGTAGTATAGATCAATCTCAGGGCTGCTCTAAACCATTCCCAGCAGACTAAGGCTTCCTGGAGGCTAGTATAGCAGCTGAGGATTGCTAGAGTGCATTAGTCTCTAGCAGCACCCACTCTGACTGGAGACCATAAGCCAGGGGCCAAAAATAGGCAGGTAGGAGTTGGCTATGTTAACTCCACACCTGTCTGAAATATGCCTGTACTAAGGGGATCCCCACCTAGGAAGATCTATTACCTTGTGATGCATTTGTACCACAGGGCGTGATGGCTAAAAAATTATATTTAGAGATTTGCTTTTAGGAATTGACTTGTAGGTAAAGTAGATATTGCATTAGAACAATGGTCCAGGGGAACTGCAAGGTTTAATTGGTTTCTAAAAGCCTGTTTGTGACAAAGTTTCCTGCAAGGCCCACTGTGTCTGAAACCAGCTAGGAAATTTGCACAGTGTACCCATAACATGAGATAAGGTGGCATTAGGTCTCAGTGACCCGCTAAAGAGTCCCTGGGATTTCTGGTTTTGGTGAACGGACCAAATTAGGAGGACAGGGTATGCCCATATTCAGACACCAGTAAATGACCAAATTAAGATGTGTGCACGTGATGGATTTGGGAAACAAAGGAATATGCTGACAGAACAGAACGTGGACAGTATGACGATCCCAGGGAAAACAATCAATGATGCCCAGGAATGAAGAGTCATCAGAGGAAAGAACAAATACAAAAGGAGGGGTTTCAGAGCAGCAAAGGGTCCTCAAGGCAGGAATCTGAGGCCACCATGCACAGAGGGCACACCACCAGCTCACCTCACCCACCCCACTGTGGGGGAAGCGGGGCAGGGTGAGCCTCGGCTCTCAACCTCCAGGCTGCTGACATCTGACATTCAAGAACGAACAACAGGGTGAAGCCTGCATACTAGCCAGATGTACCTTCCCTCTGTGACAGCCCTAGGACCAGTAGATATAGTATTGGTGGGGTTATTTTGTTTGCCTTGCAAGCATTATTCTTATCTGCTATCACTGTGTATCAATAAAATTTGCCTATTATTGAATGGAAGAAGTCATGCTGAACCTGATGGTATTTGGGTCATAAATCCAGTGACAACAGAGAGGTCCAAAGGCCTTGAATTGGTACTGATCCCTCAGTGTTGGCTGTTGTAGTTGGCACCCATGGTTAGATAACATCACTTCCAAACTCTGTAACCGTGGCCCCCAGCTCAAATGGAAAACTCAACAGGAAAACTATTCACTTATTACTTCTCCAAAAGTTCAGCTCTATCATGCCACGTTGCAGAACAGACTCACAGTCTTTTGTCCTGCCTTGGAATAAAATTGGTTAGCCTTGTGTTTAAAATGGCTAACCCCCCCCCCCCCCCCCCCCCCC
>NW_005842251.1:1446078-1470601 GCF_000455745.1 Alligator sinensis
TCCCACAACCACCTGGGGTATTTTGTTTCAATCAACCCTGTTAAAGTACACAGTTACAAACCAGGCCATAACACACCAAGAGGTGAAATCCAGCCAATAAATTATTACTTGTGGATTAGTCACACAGCTGTACCCAGGACAGAAGATAGGTTTTACTGGAAGGATTCATGTAAAAAATATGAAGGCTGCTGAATCTTATAACAAACGCTGCTGAAGGCAGGAGCCATTTTCTTGTTATGTGTGCATGTAGCACTTTGTACCCTGGGACCCTGATCTTCAACAGAAACCTCCCAGCACTACCTCAGTATTTCTGTTGATGATAACAGAGAGAGGTCAGACATGTAGAAGCAAATGAGAGAAATAGAAGAAAGGGTCTCAGAAGACATCTGCTTAGTATATGCTTCATCTTCATCTCCCCACAGTACCTTTTCTGCTTATCCAGGTCAACCACGCAGAGAACATGGACAGAGGTTTTCTGATTTACAAGGTTTTAAACTGTAATGTTCAGACCAGTGCACAATATGTTCCAGATGCAAAAACCAGCCTGCAGCCACTGGAGCTTGGCTGGACAGAATAGCAAACTAATAGTCTATGGCACGTTGTGTCTGCAGCCATGTCTTTGTGTTTTTAGAGAACCAACATTGTCAGAGAGAATATTTTTTTAGACACCCAGGAGCTATGCATGCTATAAGAAACCTGTTATCTTGGCAAAGGCCTGATCCAAAGTTTACCGCTATTAATAGAAAAACTCCACTTAACTATCCCTTTCCAGACTTACCATCTACCCAGACTTACCAGCTGTGTACCCCTTTCCAGACTTACCAGCTGACCGCTTACCCCTACCAGCATAGGTTTTATATTTTGACCCCTTAAATGCCAATTATTATTATAATGAAAATTAAATCCACCATTAGACAATTTCTCCCACATACCCCTCAAAGATGTCTTGCACACCCTCAGTGGTATGCGTACCACAGTTTGGGAACCTCTGCTGTACTACATTAATAACTGCAACTTTGTGTCCTGAAGCCTAACTGTTTCCATGGTTGTAATGAATGTCGTTTGGTTGATCCACTTTCTCCCTTTTGCTAATTTATTGTCATCTTTGTCATTTTGCAATGAAAAAAATCCACAGGGCCTTTTTTTTTCACGTTAACTGCTGCTCTGGTACATTCCTAATTACTGGGATTCTCCCTAGGGGAAGGGAGGGTCATTATATACAGAGCAACAGTGTATGCATTCATGGCCTCACAGCTGAGGAGGGAGGTACCTCCTTTAGGTCTGCAAAATGGAAACTACAGCTTCTTTTAAGATTAAACAGGCTACTCCACAGCTGGTGGGAGCACATGAAAAAAACCACCTGCGGCACAAGCTGGAGGTTTTTTCAATAAGTTTGTCAGGATTACATGTACAGTGATGGGAAAAGTTTTTGCATTTAAAGTAAACCTGGACAATGAATGGCGGGTTGTACTCCCCCGGAAAATCTCCGTCCTTCTCTGCCTTGAGCAAGCTCAGTCTGTGGGTTGGTGGAGCCTCGTTAAGCTTGGGGAAAACTCATGAATGAGCCCAGAGCTGACAAAGGAATTATGTCAGTCGATCGCATCCTTTTCAAACAATAGTCACGCAGCGCAATAGGTTTGGCATCCAGAGGGTTCTCGACAGGTCTGGAAATTAGAGCTCAAGCTTAAATAGAGAACAGAAGTCGGTGTAAAGGGGTCTGATTTTCTCAGCACAGACACTTGGCTCTTTTGAAAATGAAGCCCTGATTGGGGGTCTCAAGTGGAGCACCCAAAAATAGAGGCATTTACTACAGCTTTTGAAAGTCACAGCCTGAGCGACCTTAGGCTGCTAAGTCTGGAAATGCTGCTGTTTAACACTGAGGCACCATCCCACGTATTTAGAAGCCCATATGTTTCCTTAAAAGAGAGGTCTCAAACCTCTGACATTGGAAGCTGTGGGAGCGTGGTAATTTCCGCGCTCCGGCAGACTCCATTAATTGAATCTTCTGCAACGCGCTGGCTTTGCAGCATGTCAGAGCAGCCTCTCTGCATATGTATAGGGGCCCACATGCACACGCTTCCCATTCGAGTTTACAGGCAGTGACGCACCAGACATTAAATGAGATGGTCCTGCTCGTCACTCTGCCACTTCAGCGGGTCCCGCTGCCCTCCTATAAGCTAAGTAAGGTGCCTCCCTACCCTGCTGTCTGAATGAAAACCTACCTAGCGCTCGGAGACACCGAGACTTAACACTTGCAAGCTTCCTTTTGAAAGTTGGAGGGAAGAACCTGTGTCCATGAAGCCTTATGGTCACCTGGGCTTTATTTTCCAGCTTCTTCTACCTTCCTGACTTCAAATACCCATCAACCTCAAACAGCCACAAGTAAACCATGTGAGAACCCGGAAAGGTGCTCTTTCATTTTTCCCGCTGCCATGGTTTTTCCATCCTTGCCTGCTGCTAGATACAGCCGGCGAGTCACATCGGGTGTCCTCACTGTGCTCTGCCACCAGGCACCTCTGAATGATAAGCAGGCGTTAGTGATGGGCACATGTCAGAGGAAAGCCAAATGAATGGCGATGAAGCTGGCTTGGCAGTCACCTTGATGCCCATCTGTTATTTGCCATTTGCTCCTAGTCTTGCTGCACTTATGTGGAGGGAGGAGAGGCAGCCAGGTGCGTTTCCAAAAAGAGTAATCAAGGCTTTCATCTCTGCTTGGAAAGCACCGCTCACTCCCGAGCAGGGTGTATAGCACATGTGTCATCGCCAAAGGGCTGCACGGGGAATGAACGTTGCCGGGAAGGAAGGCGCAGATGGCTGGAGCGAGGGGGCCTCCTTGTGGTGCGGAGAAAAATGAGCAAATTCAGAGCCTGATTGGGAACGGTGAGCAGTGCCCCTCCTTCCACCACCCGAAAATGATGCTCGCTGCATAGTCGGTGGCGCTCAACAGTGGCTTCCTGCCTGTACTTAAGTTTGCGTGCTGCCCAAGATGCACAGTTATAGCCACCGACCCCATAGAAACGGTGACTACGCGTGTGGCCAAGCCCTTTCCCTAGAAAAGAGAAATTCCTCAGGTAAGAACAGAGCACAATCCCATATGGAGAAAATAATTCACATAGGCTAGGGCTTCTTCCAGACCTGGGGCTGCTGCCAAGGGAATAAGGCCCCTTGCTCCCCAAACCTACAGGCAGACAGTGCAAACAGCTTGAAAGCAGGGCTGTTAGAAAAGTACTGGCCGGATCCAATGACCTAGTGTTTTCCTCTAGCCAAAATGTGCAATCTCCTAAGTCATTCCAGCAGGAAGGGGAGGTCGTTGATGGGGCCAGGTGCCTTCATTCACGCTTATAAATAAAGGAGGTGCCTCCGAGCCCTTCTTTCCTGAGAGCAGAAGGAATAAAAACTACAGCAGCAGTTTGCCCGGCTTCCAACTCCACATCTCATTCGGACAACACCCCAACCCAAGACTGCAGGCTTCGCCACAGGCCTCCCACTGGTCCAGGTTCAAGATATGTCTGCCTGACTAGTGCTGAAGTGAGTCCAACTCATACAGACCTCCCGGGGGTAGCTGTGCACTAGGTAGTTTGGGTATTGCTGGTAGGATCGGTGCAATCGCCCAGCACTCACGATGCACTGCAAAACTCACTCGAGAAGCTTGGTAGGTAATGCCTGGGTTAGTTAGCCCAGACTAAGGGCCCCTATACACCTGCAGAGAGGCTGCTCCCACATGCTGCAAATCCAGTGCATTGGAGAAGATTCAATTAATCGAGTCTGCCGGAGCACAGAAATTCCCACGCTCCCACAGCTTCCAGTGTCACGAGCACCAGCATCCCTGCACTGAAAAATGGTAGCGGGGTGCTTTGAACTAAAGTTGGTTCGATGAGCTTTAATTCAAAGTGCCCTGCCACCATATTTCAGCACAGGAACACGGATGCACGTGACGCTCGGGCACTTTTCATTATTCTGCTTTACTAACATATAATAGAAAGAGAGCATTTGCCCCACAGAGCGTGCCTTTAAGTTTTAAACCAATGGTTCGCACTCCTTTTAAACTCAAAGCACTCTTCAGAAAATGCCAGCTCTTAGCTTTCACTTTTTTCTATTTTTTTTCACTTTGGAAAAATAATAGAGCAATTCTTCCCTTGCAAAGAACACAGAAAAACTACTGCTGGTCAGAATGGCTTTGACACTGTGGATTTCTACTTGAAGCCTCCGGGTTTATCTTGTGAATCGTGTGTAGGTGTTTGCACTCCTAACCGTGCTAATATTGGGGGGTGACTCACATCACCCTTCAAGGGATCTCAAGCTAACTCAGGGTGCCACGGTACCCTGGTTGAGAATCACTGCATTAGACTATACAGCAATGAATACAAGGGGCAGAGGACCTGGTCTAGACAGTGCAGAGCATCAGGAAGGACCGGAGATGGGATGAGAGTAAGGAGGGTGAGAAGTGGATAAGGGAACACTCAAGTTGAATTTGCAAATGAGTTGCCCCAGCAGCAAGGTGAACAGGGGGGCCCACGTTTGCAGGACCTAACACAAGAGTCATTTCAGACACAATAAGGTCTCACGAACCCTCTCTAGTGCACCTGTCCTTCCGATGACTGTCTGGGGACATGGTGGAACGAAACCCTGTCAAAACAGCATTTTACCCCTGAAGCGTGTGGACAGTTGTGGCCAAATCTCCATGAAGAAAAGCTACATCCAAAGTCCGCATAAGTCGAGTTTTCCCGCACTCTCTAAGCGTGCGCCATCCACTCGGCTTTAGAAGAAGGACCTCGGACACTGAACAAATAATGGCATCAATGCGGAGTTACAAGATCCATCCAGCATGCTTTATTTCTTCCTGTTATTTATGTAAAAACAGGACACTCAGCATTACATGCAGCATGATGTCCCTGAGCAGCTTGATGGATCCGGCTGTCCTGAATGCCTGCTCCTTTCTCCCTCCCGCTCTGTCAGGAAGAGGAAGAGGTTTAAGCTTCAATTCGCCCCCCTTTTCCTTGCATTTCAACTGCAGTGGGTTTCAGCGTGGCTTTTAATGGCATGCACGTGCCACTGAGCTGCAGTCATCAAAGCCATCAATGCTGCTCTTCCCTACTTGTCTCCAGGAAATTAAAAACTAGGCTTTGCTCTTCGGTAGCAGCTGTAGCATGGAGGCCTCAATGTGCCTTAATAGACATTCAGAGCCATATTCAAAACCCATCCCAAAGTCAATGGAAAGACTGAACCGTCTTTGGTTTCAACCAGGTCCACAATGTGTTCAGATTCATCCCCGGTGGCTGAGCGCAGAGCCAGGGTTTATGGCTCTGCAGAGGCTGCGCCCCCCTCACCTGGTCATGGGAACAAGAAGCGTAAAGGAGTGTGGCAGTATTCATTAAAACAACGTTTGCAGCACGGTAGGATCCGACCTGTATCCCCGCTGTCCCCATGAACCCCCATGTGGCCATGACCTGTGTGCCTGGTGTAGAGCCAGGGAACCATTTGCACTTTAGCAGGATTGAAAGCATGCGCTAAAGTCCTGTCCCGAGTAAGGATGGAGATGAGCATAATCAGACCCTGGACTTTGGAATAACCAAAACACAGACAGTCCTCAGCCCCTGTTTCAAAATTCATACAAGGGGATAGCTCACGAGGGGAAGAGAGATGCGTTCCTCCCCTGAAGAGCTTGCAAAGATCCCAGCCACTGAGATGAATAGACAGTCAGTGAGAAAACCTCTCCTGTGTGCCCTTGGTGAAGATAGCAAAAAGGCTGTTCAAACTGGCCAAGGAGGCTGTCCGTCCCGTGTGTGAACTACATGGTGGGGAATCCTCTGTTTCCATCCTTCAAAGTGTAATGGAGACTTTCTGGCAAGCAACACGGAGCACAAAGAAAATGTGATCCTTAAAAAGCCTCGCTGTCAATTGTTGTTTCACCAATTACTCCTGAATGCAAACGTAACCACTTAACTCTAACAGCAGCTATCAGGACATATCAAATACCCTGTTCCTGTCAACAGGAGGGATGTACTTAAAAGCAAGACCCACAGATGCCAGTTGTTCCTTCCCTTGACTGGAGCTGCAATTTGATCATCTCTGCCACGAAGGGATGTCACCATACTCATGCGACAGGGGAGAGAGATGAGCCGGGACACCAGGAAATTCTCCTAGTGAAACAGAGGTGGGAAGGAAATGAAAGACTTTGGAAGTCATCATTTCTTGGGCAGACACCAGAGCAAGAAGGTCTGGGAAAAGCAATACAGGTCCCCTGCCATTATGTTCATATAGGTGAGGATAGATGCCAGTTGTTGCTCATTGGGCATGTCACCACGAGATGCTATGGCTCAGTAGCTACCGCACAGCAGTGTCACCAGGCACTAATCATGCAGCCACAATCCTGCGCAGTAGTAACGAGCTGCTGCTCAATAGCTCGTTTGTACTGTGCAGTAGCGTCAGGAAAGAAAACGTGTGTTGACGGTGCTTGTGCAGTCATTTAGTACTTGCAAATAAATAACTGCTCAGTAGCAACTGCACCCTCTGCCACTTATGTGGACACGGTCATAGAGTGATAACTAGGGACTTAAGGTAGGGACCATTTCTCCTTCATGTGTGTATACATCACATCATTGGGCCCCAATTCAAAAGTGCACCCGGCATTAAGCAAACACTAGGGAGAATGGAAATGCATTCCTGCTTGAGGTCTCCAGCCATACAACTAATATATTCACAATGATTCATCAGGAGTGTGTCCCAGTAACCAACACATGCTTTGGCAGCCCGTCATGCAGCAGGTTTGCTGGTAGTGGAGGCTTGGGGTATAGGTGTAAATGGTTAGTTGGCTGGATGCATAAACCAGCTCATTCATCCGTTATACGCCCCACATTGGCAGGATGCGTTTCATGTGTGACATCAGATTTTCAGGCCTCAGCTCCTCTTTCCCCATAGCAGGACCAGATTTTCACACACACCCCTAAGACTACGTTTCTGATCGTATTCTCAGAAAAGTTCAGCACCCAGATTATGACCCAACAAGAAGTTGGTTCATCTCTCCAGAGAGAGGTCTTATTTCTTATTCCACCTGCACCATTTTTATTGGAGCATGTAAGCACAGGGTGTGAGGTTTGGTACCGATAAGAGCAACATTTGACCCTGCCATGCATTTTGACAGTCTCAGGGGTAAAATAAGAACCACCCCATACAAAATAAATACACAAAAGACACATCGAGCCTTCGTGGGTTAAGCGCACCAGAATCAGCCAAAATTAGAAATTCATTAATTCTTCCCCTTTGCCCAGGTATGCTATGCTACAGTCTTTAATTAAATCAGCACAAGCTGTTTCAAATGATGCAATCTACTCTTCTAGTTTTGTTCAATCACTTTAAATAAACATAAGTAGCACCTTGCAGTATTTTTCTTTCCCTTATAGTCACACTCTTAATAGGCTAGTGAGTATTCAGTTTGCTTTACTAATGACCTCTGCCATTCGGCATGGCAAAGGCAAGGTCGTTTGAAACCACCAATGCTTTCATCGTGTCCAGGGCTGAGAGAGGCTCTCAGTGGAAAGCAGAGCAGCCTCGAGGCTGCTCACACTTATTCCCTGCTTGTAATCCACTGCGAGTCCCAGAGGGCGGCTGGGTCGAGACATGCCCTTGAACTCTCAGTCCACCGGGGATTCGCTCCAGGAGCTGGCATGTGCCAGGGTGCCCTCAAAGCAGGAGCTTTTACAGAGCGCTGTTTCATTTTTAAGCCACCTTTATGTGTGTTTTCACACAAATGCCTTTCCTGGACTCTGCTTGGATGGCAATAACAGAGCAGCGCTGGAAGACCCTACAGACATGGGTCTCTAGACAGGCAGTAGGAAAAATGACATGATGTTGCACAGAATTACTGAAAAATAGGAAGCGTGAACTGCAATACGTATACCAGTCTTGACTCTATAGTGTTTCCTTGTTCCTTCAGGGCGTGTTAATGCTCTGGGTCGGGATAGATTTGTGTGCAAAATTCTAGGTTTCAAAAGAAAGAAAGGATTTAGCTGTCCACAACTTTGAAACCGTGCTGCCTGCTAAAATAAGGTGGCATCAAAGCGTATGAATGCCATAATGTGGAGCTATACGCCCCTCCAGCCGGTCGCACGCCATGTGCTTCATCCACCGCTCAGGACGGACGCTGTCTCCTGTCCGTGAGAAGGGTTTCAGCACATCTGATCTCCCGTAGACGACAACGCGCCTGGTTTTCTTCACAGCTGAGGAAGCTAATTCGGAGGCCAGCTTCGGCTGGTTTCACTGGGAGTTATCTCAGGTCCCTTATGAAATCCAGAAATACCACTGAGCACTTCCTATTGAGCTTGCTATTTGCTATCACCTTTATGTCTCTTTGCTCCGCAGGTTTCTCCCTTCTAACTCTCAGGCCTCGGCTGAAAATGCACCCTCCACCATGAATCCTCACATATCACTACAACGCCTTGCTCTCCTGGAAATGAAGTCAGGATCCTTAGTGGAATTGTCTTTACTTTCAGCCGGCACGATTACGGGTGGGTGTAGGGCAACGAGCCGTGAGATCTGCACATCTCTTTGTTATAACCGTCTAATGTCAAACCGTCTATGTTAGCACCTGTTTGTTGGCACACCAGGGAGTCTGGCTATCTTCGTGCAACACATGAGTTCTCCGCTTTCACCCAGCCTCTGCATTTTCATGGTCCCATTTGAATTAATCACTTTAAATTAATTCTGGCTGGGGGTTTTTTGTGGGTTTTTTTCCCAAATCAGTTCAAGAGGCAAGAAACATTAACTCACAGTGATGACTTCCATTTCTGGAGTATATTAAAGCTGCACTTCGTGACATTCTGAGACTGGCAAAATTGTGCATCTGCATTACAATATTTAAAGCTGGACAGATCGCTGTTAACAATGTAATGGCTCATGCTACAGCCCCACATGATTATGAAAGTCATTCTTTTAGCCCAGGGGCATCTGCTTCGATCCAGTGGGTGTTACAGGGTAGGCTGCAATCTGCAACCTATGCAATCTCTCCGAGTACCTCCTCTGTGAGTCTTCAGCCTCTTGCCCTCTGGGGTTAGGATCTTGTAGTTCTTCTGCTTTAAGGCTGTGACCCCAGTAACCTTCCTGGTATTCATCCTGCTGCTGGTCTGACTGGGTTTCAAACACCTGCATTTCTTCCCCTCGGGACCCCGTAATCCTAGTGACCAACAGGCACCTGATACACAGCGGTTACGGCTACACGGGATGCTTTTAAGCACATTAGACTAAATCTACTGTGCATTAGCATGGAGGCCAAAGCCCATGCTAATGCTCAGTAGATTTAGTCTAATGCACAGTAGTGTCACTAAAAAAACATTCATCTGCACTAATGCGCAGTAGTGCCAGCTATGGCACATTAAGGTAGTACCTGTCATTGCATAGGTACTAAACTTAATGCACTGTAATGCATTAATGCACTGTAATTATGGCACATTAATGAATATTGGGGTAGTTTTGTTCAGCAGCTGGATCCAAGCATTGGACTAAACTAATCTGATGCCAGCTCTGTGGTGAAGAAATATTGCCATTATTCCTCAATTATGTGGAAGCTGTTAAGGGACTGATATAAGGACCTCCTCCCTCTTCCCTTGGGCAGCTAATCTCTCTAATGTGGATTAACAATGGTTCTTAATGGTCTCCCCATGCTGGGTTTGCTAATCGCCATGCCATTTCTCTAGCAGAGCACTATCCCTTACAGCAGTATAATTCTGGGTAACATTGCACCTCCCTGGCAGTTTATCTCAAGCACTGGTGGTCTCATGCTAGCAAGGGCCTGGGTTTTTATTCCTTGAGCATTGGGAATAGATCCCCGCAGAGCCCAAATCTCTTCTCAAACCCTGTTGATGTCAGTGGCAATCAGATGAGCTGAGAATCAGGTCTCAGGAAGACTTTTGGCTTGTCCACTTCATGCTAAATATATATACAGGCAACTACACAGTGGGTGTGTCTACACATGCATTTATACCAACTTAAATTTACTGCAGAATAAGCTACTGCACAGTAGGCTGGAATAGGCCGGCATCTACATATGCAGGCATTAAAGCTCATTGACGCTGTGTGTGGACTGACTTGGGACTAAAGTTGGTCCCAAGTCAGTCCACACACACGGTGCTACTGCGCAGTAAGGCATCTACATGTGCGTTACTGCGCAGTAACTAATCAGGCATAAATTTGATACCTGCATCATGCATCAAGTCACTGGAAGGCACCATATTTACTGCGCAGCACAGGTGTGCACGTGTAGAGAGAGGGTCAATCCTTGAAGGTGCTGGGGAAAGATGGGTGGGATGCCTGGGTGAAGAGGGGTATTTCAGGACAGGAATAAGGTCCAGAGGCAGAATTCATTGAGCCCTACCCAAGGACTGGAGCAGGTCAGGACTGGCCAGGCCAAACTGTGATGGAAGGAGTTGTTTGCTGGGCAAGGGAGCCCGAGTTGTACCAGCCACCTTGTACCTGTGCTAAAAAGTCATACTCAAGTTCTGAATGTACTTCATCATCCTCATTTCTCAGTCTACAGTGTGCCTGCCTGGACAGAGGTCCAGCTCTCTCTGAAGCAGAGGTATCGGCTGTTCTCTTGGTACAAACAAGGGCTGATCTAATGGTTAAAGCTCAAGACGGGAAATGACAGAGTTGGGTTGAGCTCCACCACTGACTTATTGTGCAACCTTGGGAAACTGAGGCACCAAGAAATAAATGGAGTTTCCCCATTTGTAAAACAGGCCCATCCTTGCCTGAAGAAGTATTGCAGTTTCTTCACGGACCATGCCGAGCGTGCAGCGGAAGTACAGTGCAGTCGTACAGAACCAGACAGGAATTTTTTTGGTCTGTGCCTAAATAAACTCCTCTGAAAGATGTGATTGCTAAAAGCACTGTCCCTTTCCAACCAATGTCCCAGCCACCGATACCTGTCAGCTCCATTCTGTAGCATACAAAGAAGCAATTTAGTTCAGATGATGAGCAGCAGAGAGCACTTAACCATAGAAGATGCCTCGTCTTATCAGATACCTGTACAGCAGTCGGCTGATATTATACATGGCCTCAAAGTTAAGGGGATGTATGCCAGCAGGCATTTGAACTACAAAGCAGGAAGTCTTTCTCATTACCCCCGTGAGATCAACCAAACATCATAACACTCCCAGACAGTTCTGCTCAAGGGGCAATCTCCTTTAAGTTGCATTGCCGTAACCCAAATGAGAGCTGAGAAAAGCAAGGTCATCACTACCTGGGATGGGAAGCAGCCTCCTAGCCCATCAGAGAGGGTGAACAAAGCAGGTCGAGAGTTTTTCAAAGACACCTGCTTTTCTATCAAAACAGTAACGCTTCTTCTTTCACAAGAAAAAGTTGGTCTTGACAAATTTCTCAAGAAATATTTGGAAGAAAGGTGTCAGGGGGTGCATCTCCACATGCACTTTGCTGCCACGTTGACTCATGAGCTCCACAGAAAAGCATCACCGTCGACACATGCGCTGGGATTAGAGTGCAGTAATTGAATTCACTTCACCGTCAGATTGTACTATGGGGGACAGTCCTATCTTACAGCAGATTCATTTACTGCACAGCAACAAACGTGTGGACGGTGAGCGGGACTGCCGCAGTTTGAGCTGGGACGGAGCAGCCCCGGGCTGGCAGCAGGCTCAGGCAGCCACATCGCCGTAATGACACGGGTAGATGCACCCTGTGCGAACGACAAACTATTTCAACATTTTCAAAGCAAAAAAAAAAAAAAGAGTTTTCCCATTCAGCTTTATTTTGTTTCAAAAGGAGAAGTGGACTAAAAGAATTTGAATGGGTCCAAATCAAAAGCATCTCAAAATTAAGGAAATGCAGTGTTTGGATTGTCCTGAACTGAAATGTTGATTGACCCAAATTCATTTTTTGCAGACTTTCCAGTCACTTTTTTTTTTTTAAGATTTCACCTTTTTATCCATATTTGGGACTGGAAAAATGTCAAAGCCATAAACACTGTCAGGAAACAGAGAAGCCATTTCCAACCCAGTTCTACTTATTGAGCTAGTTAGCAAAAACAGCCCTCATGCCCAGAAATAGCTATATATAAGAGTTCAAGACTCAAATATAGGAATAGGGAGAGAGACAGGAGACCTGGAGACAGGAGTTCAAGACCCATTGCTGGTGAAGACATTTTTTTAATGATAGTCACAGACAGAAAGATTCAGAAACAAGTTATAGCTCTCAAAAGTGCACCCGGCATCAAGCAAACACTAGGGCGAATGGAAAAGCATTCCTTCCAGCCCCTGCCCTGAAGCATGAGGTTTGATTACTGTTATTTGAGCAAGGCAATTATAGAGCACTTGGAGATCTAATGATGAAGACTCATTCTGTGAGAGCAAAGTGTTGCTGTTAATATTGGACAAGCATCAAAGAAAACTCAGAGCTGCAAGCCCTTGATCAGGTCTGAGCTGGTCCCATACAGTCGAGCCAAGCGGGCTGGATCCTCAGTTGGGGTGAACTGGGGAAATCAGTAAATCCGCACCAAGCATCTGGTCCATGTTTTTACTGAGGGGATGCCCTGGAGCCGAGGGAAGTCGGCTGTCGGGCAGCTTGTGAATCCATATCCATGACACATCCTACCTGTAAATCCCAGCCTACGGTGCATCTGATTCCCCATCTTGCCCTGTGCTTCCACAAAGGTTGGGCTGAAAACAAAGCTGGAGATATGGGGATGCTGCAAACTGGAGCAAGAGTTTGCAGTCCTGAAGTTTTTACGGTCTAACCAGACAAGACGGACATAACGTTGGAGAAGAGAAGTATCAATAAACCCCATGTTACAGATAGGGAGATGAAGCCTGAGCTGATTTCTCTATACATGATAAAGATCTCGTGGATTATCTAGTCTATCCGGCAGGATCATTCCCCATGGTTCATCCATCGGCGTTTTGTCCAGTCTGGTTCAAATGAGCTATTCAGTGGGGTTTCTACCACTTTGGTTTCTTGCTTCTACCTTGTCTATAAAAGGCACTCAGATAATCTAACTTTCTCTTGCAGTTGCCAAGCTCCAGCTCTGAGTGCAAAGGAAGTTGCATGAGTTAGTCCTGTGGCACTGAGATGAGAAAAGCATACCCCAGAGAAATTAATAATGGAAGGCTGACCCTAAATATTCATAAGGTACAAGGAGAAGAAGATATTTTCCTCAACTTTGCACTTAGCTGAGCTGACTGCCTGAACTCCAACAGAGACACTTCATGCTGACTAGATGAGCCCTTGAAACCTGTCCTAAAAGAGTTTTGCACTTCAAGCTAACATTGCTTCATTCGAAATTTTTCTGCTCATTTTCTATTCAAGCCTCCAGAGTACCTTGGCACTTCATTGTAAGATGTGAGCCAAGTCCAAACTGCAGATAAGGACACTCTCAGGGTCCTGGTTGCTTATGAAGTGGTGAGATGAAGCCGTGGCAGTGAAAGGAAATGGGAAAGAAATGGGGATGCAGAAGCCAAAGTGTGAGGGACAGGGGCAATTCAGACGCTTGGACTCTGCAAATCTGCCAAATGTTGCATCCTACCTAAAAACCACTACGGCAATGTGAATAACATGAGAGATCTGGCCTATATGGATGCTACTGCTCGAGGTCATGAAAAAGGAGCCGAGGGGATCCTGTGGTATATTCACAATGGGACATCTCCACCCTGCTCCTTCTCGAGTGCTAAAATGAAATGAACCCAATATATCTGGTCTGACTTGAGATCTGGGTCATATCTGGGCACCAGTTTTTGAGTAGACTTCAGTGAGCCATAGACAAAGCGAAGTAACATTGCATGTGTGTATGCCTATGTACGTGCTCGGGGCTCGGGGAAGCATTTTAATGAGTGGTTCCTGGAGAGCCACTCTAAAACACCCCAGCAGCATGTGTATTAAGCCCCTGCGCGTTGAAAAACAGTCATGGGACACTTGAACTAAAGCTCATTCGACGCGCTTTAGTTAAAGCGCCCCAGCAGCCATTTTTAAACCCGCAGGGGCTTATATATGTGACACAGGAGCTTTCTAATTAGAGCACGGAGCAGACACGATTAACCTCGTTAGAACACATCAGAACATGTGGATTGACACCCGTGTGACCAAAACTAGAGCTAGCGGGGACCTCGGCAAGTCTTTGAGTCCAATGCCCTGCTCCAGGCAGGATCATCCCTGTCGAACCATCCCAGATCCATGCTTGCTTAACCTGCATTTTAAAACTTTGTTAATGACAGAGGTTCCCCGGGCTTGCTAGGCAATCTGTTCCAGTGCTTAACCGCCCGCTGAGCTGACTTTAGAGACCTAAGTCTGAACTTAATTTGGAGAAGCACGAGCTTTTACCTCGGAAGGCAAAGGCTGCAAAGACAACCGTGGGCCCAACCTGGCTCTGTTACATTTACCTGAAAGCAGACAAAAAGCTTGATTTTTTTTCAAAATGTACTCAGCAAGGTAAACTAGCATTTTCTCGTGCTCTGACTCTCCAAAAGGGACAGCATCACAAGGGGGGGGGGAGGGGGGGGGGAAGGGGGGAATCACGGATTGTAACAACAACAAATCCTCCTCCGTATCGCAATAACACTTGAGAACATTACATGAAAAGGAGCGTTGTTTGTTGAAATCTATTTTTGTATCATCTGTGTAAGCTGCTTATTTATTAATTGCCTTGCCCTCTGCTGGGAACACGACGCTAGAATAATCACATGGCATCACGTGTGTCTCCATTCAGGCTTGCTGTCTACTTTACATTTATTCGTGGCAGGGCTCAACAGAGCGTCGCATTGAGAGGCGGGTGACGGGGGTCCTAATCTTCTTGACTCTGCCGCTAACCTTGGGTTAATCACTCCGCTTGTCTGCTTGGCTCTCCTTCCCCCATTTTTCTACCTTTAGACTGCAAGGTCTTCTCTCATTGTGCTTACAGAGTGCTGCTGATACAAGGTCCCGATTTCCGGGGGGGATTTTTATGTGCTTCTTCAATATTAATAATAATTTGAATGTAGTGCTTTCAGGGCATCGGAGGAATCCTTTATTCAAAGCAAATGATATGTTCCCATTACATTATCTTGAAGTTAAAGGTCTCTCCTCATATTTGCACAAGGAGTTCCCATCACAGGTGGTCAGGGGGAATTAAGTGTGCAATGTCCTTTTCCCAAGCAGGTTCTTTGGGTAAATGTGATATCTTTTATTAGACCAACTCAAATAGTTGGAAAAATTCTTCTTAGCAAGCTTTCGGGTATAAATACCCTTCGTCAGGCTGAGGAAGCACCTGCAGTTGGTGGGTCTGCAAGCACACACCTCCACCACGACTTGAATTCGAGGGGGGACCCCAGGAGCTGGTAGCATTAGGAGATGTCTTAGCCTCTGTGTTGACCAGGGAAAGCAATGCATTTGGCTTGCCTGTTGGTTTGGTACAGCCCCCATTCACAGAAAAAAAGAAATAATGCTGTTTACAGCCACCACTACTTAAGAAGCAGCTTCCCATTGGTAGCGACGGCTGAAGGCCTGTGGATCTGAAGCTGTTAGGCAAAACTAAACCGTGGGAGGCCTGCTTCTGCAAAAGCTGACCTGATTGTTGAGTGATGTATGCGCCAGCGTGGTGCGGCAACGTGAGCTGCATTGCAATGACAGGAATCCGGACATGACCCGCAGGCTCGTGTTTTGCAGAACTTCATGCTTTTCCCCGCTTCTTAAATGCACCCTTTGTTTTTGGAGCGATCAGTGCATTTTGCTTCAGCCTCCGCCTCTCTGCCCGATTACCTGGAAAGGCCTGGATCCCAGGAGGCCGCACATTGCCAGAGTCTGACGCGGGCTGGCAGAGCCTCCAACAGCTTGCTCAGATCAAACTAAATTGAGATCCATATGCCTACAGCTGTTCCCTTTATTATTCTGGAGGTCAGCCATGAGGGGAGTTGATAACGATAATGTATGAGAGATAATAGCAGTGAAGGAGACTGCCCATTACCGAACCCCCTCCTGGGGCCTGCTCATTTATCTCCCTCCCCTTCACCCCCGCTTACCAACAGCCCACCATCAGTCTCCTGGTCCCCCAAGACCTCCCATCAAATGCACAAGGGCTGTCAGTGCTCTGTAGCCTTGCCATGCCCTATGCTGTTGGAAAGGGAGTGAGCCTACTGAAGCTATGTGACCCCCGCAAAGCCCTTGCAGAACTGGAGACAGCCTGGATGTGTCTCCATCCCTGGAGCTCCTTGCTGAATGTCTTTTATTCCCAACATGCTGCGATCTTCTTCTACAGACACCCCTGGACCTGCTTGAGATGTTCTCTGCAACCGGGGCCAGCGACGTTTATAAGCCATTGGAGAAACCCAGCCACAGGCCAGCTGGATTCGATGGCATATCAGCAGCCGGGGGCTTTGCCCTCACCCTCTCCAGAGACAGGCACAGCCACCGTTTCTCTGCCACTCAGCCCTGCTGCACTACCCCACCAGCTGGAAGCTGTGCCTTCCCACAGGCCACTTCTGCAATCCTCCTGTACTGGAAGATGCTGGGCAGCTCCTGATGGTCTCGGTGTGTCCAAATCCAGCTGCTCAGTGACAGCCGAATGCATAGAGATAACCAGGTTATGTTTGCTGTACCAGGAAGCTAATCCCCCAGGAAGGTAGTGCTTAAAGCTGCAACTGCTCTATATGTATCGCTTCATCCATGAGGCCAATTTCCCCAGCCCCGTTGCTGATGTGCAAGACTCATGAATCAAGCCCCCAGAATGATTAGACTGGCTTGAAAATCCAGAGTCGCCTTTTTTTTCTGAGCCTTTTTTCATCACCTCCTTTCATATATACTTGATTTGTGCTTTCCAGCTTTCTCCCTAAGAGACACAACCTGTGGGCCCCTGAACTTTGGCAGACCAGTTGGTCCAAAAACACTTGAAGTGTTTGTGTTGCTTCGGAAAGCAAAGGTTATTTTCAGGCGATTTTTTTTTTTTTTATTTCAGCATCTGTGGCTTTCAGAAATACACTAATTGCCGTGAGATGTGTGACAAAATGACAATAGTTGGCAACTGTATAAGTCAAGGAGGAGGAACTTGCATTTGCTCTCACACGGATGCCCTTCTCCTCTTTTCTGCGTCCAGTTACAAACTTGGAGACGCGTTGCTCATGAGTTTAGCGGTCGCTGCATCTTGGAACCAGCTTTCCTTCAGCAACTTTTCTGCTCCGTAGAGAATGACAATGACAGATCTCAGCCGTTCGGATGGACGGATGGGTGGACGGATGGATACGCACACATTCCACTTCATTCGGCACTGCAAGCCAGGCACCAGGGAAGCGTGATCGCTGTTTATCAATACACAGCAACACAACAGTATATGGCGAAGCCTACCCGAGAGAATATTTCTATTAGGCAACCTGCTGTTTGAGACCACGCTAAAGTATCCCACTGGTATTTGGTTCAGTTTTGTTCCCTGCTGTTAGAAAACCATCTCTAATACACGGCCAATTTTGATAGGGCCTTGCAGGGCTGTTGAAGACACGTTTGTGTTATGAACACATGCACAATTGAGATGATTGTCTCCCTATTCCTCACTGCACACTGATCATTTCCAGGAGGAGATAGACCATAAACTTTCTACTGGGGCAGTGTGAGCCATTGTCTTGAATGGTATCCCAGTTTCATGAGGCATTTCCAGAATACTTATGAGACATTAAAGCTTCCAAAAATTGACATCTGGACTAACTCGAGCTCTTTGTGTTGGGACCTTGTGGTAACACAGTGGCTGCAGGGATTGCTCTGCCTTGCAGCACAGGAAAAGTCATGACATGACCATGCAAACTTGAGACGTCCATCCTGAGTCCTGGGAGACTTCAGCCAGGACGGGGCCTACAGTGAGGCATCAAACCTGAGCTCTCACTAGCAGTGGTCACCGGCATTTATTCTGCAAATCACAGGATCCACCTCTTCATCTTTAACGGCTGTAGCAAAACCCCTTTTCACTGCCAGCCCGCTTTCTTATCAAAGCCCATCTGAAGCAGGCAGCCAACTGCAGCCCACATTGAAACAAACAGTGCCATCTGCTGCCTAAATGACTTTATTACCTTCCTCGGCCATAACGATCGGGGAGAGAGAGAAACACGCTCTGGCGATTTATAAAGCACAGTTCAGAAATCTGCATTCTCCAACCCCATTTCCAAAAACTCCATTAGTTGGCTTCCTATCATGAGTAATTTAAATGCTGGAAGGGTCTTTTGTGAAGGAAAATTGAAGGGCCTTCTATTATTTATTTGCTTAAAAAAAAAAGGCAAATCTTCTAGGAACGCGTGGATCCCAGAGAAGTGAACTGGGCAGGCAGGTGTGGGGGGGGGCATGGTTTCTCCATTGGCAGAGGGAGATTGTAAGGGTGCAATGCTGGTTTTAAACAAGTCATTTTAAACAAAGGCTTCTGGCGTACTCCTGACAGGTCTGGGTCTCTGAAACAGCTGCATTTGCACTGTCCTCACTCCAACGTTGGTGGAAGCACGCATTAGTACTAACCGTGGCATAACTAGGGTGGGGGTCCTCGGGTGCTGACTTGAGGGGAGCAAAAAAAAAAAAAGGCTGCCGGCAGCAGCTGCATGGTTGCAGTCACGATTGCACTGGCAGCAGCGTGGCAAACAGAAGTTGCCTCTGCTCCTGTGCCCCAGGGGCCTGGCCATGCTGCTAGGCCACTAACGCTTACTAGTGGGTGAGAACTACACTAGTACCCTAACTCAGCAGACCAAATCAGCGTAGAGATAGTCTTCTATAATAGGCCTTAGCGAGTCCTCTCAGAAAGCAACTGGTCCATGGATTGCATTCATTTGATATGCACAGTTATAATATGAGAAAAAGTTCACAGGCTGAGGAGTTGTCTCTACCGAGGAGTAGCCCTTCTTGCCGCAACCTGTGGCAGCTGCTGGTCTAACTGCATCCGTGCAGATCCCCAATGCAGAAGAGGCAGTGCCGGGGACTGAGCTAAGCCCTCCCCCAGCCTTCCTTGTCGTTTTCTGCCTCGGGGAAGCCACTCCAGTTGCTGAAATAAGAGCAAATCCACAGCAGAGAGAAAGCCAGAGCCACCCTCCCAGGTCCTTCCAGTGCAAGGGAGGGCTGTGCCGTGGGTGCAACCTTCAGCACCTCACAGAGCGTGAGTGAGGGTGTTAGAAGCGCCAGGAGCAGCACAGGTATTGCTGTGACATGGCACAGCAGCAATGAGCCATAATTCAGTCCTGGGTTAACTTCATAGCACAGATTCATTGTAAGCTCTCGAGGGCAACACGCCTGTTGGGTTTGTACAATGGCCTAGAGCTAAGGGGCCTAAGAATATTACCACAGCACTGACTAATAGCTCGCAACCTCTCCACCACATGTTGCATCTCCTCCACTTGCAAGGGGCAGTGACAAATTCTTACTGCAGAACGGGCAGTGGTGCACATTATACACACCCTGGCCACTTCCTGGCCATGCCATGGGATCCCGGTGGGCTAGAGAGGCCATTTGTCTGGTTTAATAGAGGACAGTCCAGTTTTCTGGTCCTTTGTTCTCTATTGATATGAAACCGGATGCCTTTATGTCCTCTATTTTTCACCGCTCAGCACACTGCCACGGCCACCTGCGGGAGCTCCCTGCTTGGCCCACCAACACCGCCGCCACCACCTGCAGGAGCTCCCCACTGCCCACCGCCAACACCGCCTGCAGGAGCTCGCCGTGCCCCCCCAGCCGCGGGCAGGACACGACGTTCATAGATTATTAGGGGCTGGAAGGGACCTTGCAAGATCATCAGGTCCAGCCCCCCTCCCCGCTCTAGGCCACGTTCATGGTGGTGGGGACAGCTGCACTAAACGCAACTGTCCTCTACTCTTGAGGTACCTTGATGGCCACCCTATGGTGGGCACTGAACAAAAAATCATGCGTAATGAAGGATTACAAGGATGAAGTGAAGCACGGAGGAACTCTCTTACCCCGCCAGAAACTCAAACATGTGGGCTTGTTTAGCCTAGGAGAAACAAAGGCTGAGAGAGGATACTGCACTCACCGCAACTAAAGCAGAGCGGGGTAAACGCCAGCTATTGAAACTAGAGGACCATGTTGGCACAGGCACAAGCGAGTGTAACGTGGCTGTGAATAGATTCAGGCCGGATATTCCTAACCATCAGGGCAGTGAAACAGCCTTGCACTATGAGTAGCAGGGATACAACACCTAATAACTTTTAAGGTGGCACTTGGTTGGTTTTAAAAAATGATTATGGGGTGAGGCTGCATAAGGAATCAGGGGAGCAGACCGGGGGAGGTCCCTCCCGGGAGCTTCACGCCAGTCCTGCGTGCCACAACACTGATTTGTGCTGGGTACCAGGGCGGCCACCTTCTCCCCAGCACTGAACTACCGCCCTTTAACATTCCTCCAGTTTTTACAAGACCTCGGCATTATCCAGGGAAATTCACCCTGCAACAGAGCAGAAACTTTTAAAGGCCACAACTGTGCTAAACTCTTCCTGCTCGTAATGCCATGAAACAAGCCTTTGCAAATTATGCTAAAATTTGGGAGGACTTTCTCCGGCAATGCTTATCTGCCTGCATCTTCAGCCTCCCAAATATAGAATCATTTTAACGAGATGGAGAGAACAAAACAAATCGCGCTCGATCTGAGCTGCCCAGACTCCAAGCAGGCATCCCCGGAGGAACTGGAAAGCCAAAGAAGATAGTTCCTTGTTTTAATTGTTGTATTAAAATTCTTCCAGGCCAGTACACAACTGTTAATAGGCAACTTAATTAAACACTAACTCAGTTCATAGTTTTACTCTCTAGAGGCTCTTGTTTCATTTTTCCCTTATTAGAACAGTAACTTCTATTAAAGCAAACGCCACAGAGTTTCTGGCCTTGTCATGTAAAACAAGCTTGAAGCACTACCAACAGGCAGCTTCATTTATCTCCTGAATGATCACCGCCACCCAGGAGAGCACGCAGTCCCTTCCAGGCCAGGAGGCAAGGAAGGACTCACCACATGGGCCAGCATTACATTTTGCAGCCAGGAAGACCCCAGGAGGATCTCCATGTTATAAGATCATGGGATCATAGGAATGTAGGGCTAGAAGAGACCTCATAAGGTCATCTAGTCCAGCATCGTGCTCACGGCAGGATCATCCCGGACTAAAGCATCCCAGCCAAGCGTCTAACTTGCTTTTGGAAGCTTCCGAGTACGGAGAATCCCCAACTTCCCTTCCCTGTTTCAATGCTTACATTCACAGAAGAGCTTTTAGGAACAGTGACTGCTGGTTTTGTTGACAGATTCGTCTGCAAAACTTTCTAGCACCATGTTTCTACGAGAGGGGACACCACTGTAGCGGGCAGGGTGAGCGAGGGCAGCGTTTCTCAACCAAAAGTGGGCCGCGAGAATATACGAAAGGGTCACTGACAAACTTTAAAGGAGAAAAAAATGGAAAACCATGATTTTTCCCTTGCAGGCTGGCAGAGCTCCCAACCTACTGCTCATAGCCGCTGCCCCACGCACTGGGAGGCTGGGGGTAGGGAGCAGCGGGTCGGGAGCGAGGGGCACTGGGTCGGGGCTGGACACTGATGTTTATAAATAGGTCCTGCTACAAAAAAACGGTCGAGCACCACTGAGCTAGGGGAACTGAGCTGGAGCTCACCCGTTCTGGATGTAGCTGTCGGTGGATGGGACAAATCAACATCTAGAAAGCCACCCACTGACACCAAGCGAGCCTGCACGAGATCTGATGCCAAGTCACGTACTTTCATCTCAGCAGGGCTATGCCCGTTTACTCCAGCTGACCAGCTGGCTCAATGAGCGTACAACCAGGTTACTACTACTCTGCACTACCAGGTAGCAGCAGTATGGAAGAGCTGGAGGTTTTCCGTGGCTGCATTTTGAGGCTGTCGAGTTCTTCGTCTCCTGTTACCGCAGGAGATGGGGTCCTGCTCCTGGCTCCACCGCAGACTTCCTGAGCGACCTGAAACCAGTCCTCCTGTGCTTCAGTTGCCTGTATCCAAAAAGGGGACAATATTTGAAGTGGAAATGATGAGGCTAAAATTGACCAGCGATTAGGAGGGGTAACGCACACTGGTAATTGTGGTCGTGAGCGTAGACGGACAGAACACGCCACTGTTGCTTAAACCGCATTTAATTCGTGCCTATGCAATCCTTCCGCTCTACTCTACATTTCGCACGGTATCCCATAATGCCCCACTCTCCAATTACCATGGCGACCCTATGCATCACCGTCACCTCGTGCATATTCAACCCTTTGCAAACAATTTATACGAAGTGGGTTAACTCGCTCCAGTTTCTGGAGCACACACAGCATCCGCGTGGCACAGCTGGGGACTATATTACAGGCAAAGGAAACGAGTTATGACTGCTAGGAGATTTCTAATGTACAGGGGCTCCGACCAACTATTTGTACCATTTTTGATAAAGCAGGAAAGCTGGAGTCTATCTTTATCACCCCTGATCGCCCCAGTACTCTGGAATGTTACAATATATTATATCCTAGGCTTTGGTCTTTGCAGGGCTATAGCAGCTCATTTATCTTGTGTGGCCTAAATGCCAAACTGACTTAGGTGTGTTTGCCAGGCAGCTCCTAAATGCCAGTGTTCTTGGAAGCATTATTTAATCAAACCAGGCATTACAAAAATGAAGGCTCACTCCAGTTGCCGCCTTGGGAAGTGGCAGCTTTACTAGTCATATGAACAAATACTGGAGTACAGCTGAGTTATGAGCCGTTTACACCCCAAAGCAACTGGATTTTACCGCTGCCAGGCACACTTATGGTTATATTCAAAGACCAGGGAGGGGGTAGGCTTTATAGGGAGGCAGCCTAAAGACCACAGAGGCTTTCTTTACCTGTGCTAAATGAATATGAATCTTACCGCTCCAGGAGAAATGGCCTGTTTGTCTAGAAAGCCGTGTCTAGCGATAGGCACGTGGGCAGTGTTCAGCGCCCTGGCACCAGACACGATTCGTGATTGAATGGGGAAGCTAAGCTAAGCTGTTTTGGCCCTTTCGGAAAAATAGGGACCGTCTCTCATAACATTTTTACTTTAAGGGAAGGAAAAAACTTTCATCCCCGCCCCCCATCACACGCACAAAATACAGCCAGAGACTATGTGGCTTCCCAACACTGTTATTAGACACTACTGCAAGCTAGATGTCCAGCTGGAGTAAATGGATGGAAGTCCACGGAGGTGGAATTACATTGTTTTTATAGCTGTCAAGAGCCTGGCTCAAAAGGCTCGAGTCAGATGGTGCTATAGGCTGTTGAGCAAAACTATCCTTGAAAGGCAATGGGGAGTTATACAGGATATAATCAGGCAGGTTTATATCAGCTGTAACTCTTCCAGTAACATGCTGGACTGGTGCAAAAAAGTCATTTTTTTCCTGATCATGCATCCAGTAGGATAGAAAATGCAGTCAGAAGTAGAGTTAACTGGCAATATTGCCACTGAATCCTTTTTTTTTTTACTGAAATTGGCCATTTTCCCCCCTAACTGAAAATTTCCATGACCAAAAAAAAAACAAAAAAATCAAATGAAAGGACAAATTAAGTGCAAAAGTTTTGCATTTAATTCTTTTAGTTTCTTGGATGGAAAAAAAAATGAGCACCCTCAAAACTGGCTCTTCTGAGAGAAATGGTTCCTACAGGAGTTTCCCATCTTTTTTTTCCCCCTTCCCATCTCTCCATTTTCCTACTAGAGAAGGGGTGAGGGGTCTTGAACATAACACCACTTGAACATTTCAGTCTTGTTTGCATCAAAAAAAACTTGGAGGAAATTGTGGGAAATGTAGGAGCAGGGGAAGAGAAGTGCTTCAAACTCTCCCACAACCACTCAGTTGGGATGTTTCAACCACCTAGACCTGGGAGATTTCTTTTCTTCCTGATGGTGATGGGCTACGAGCACCCCAGCGTTTGGGAAAGGGCTAAGGGAAAGCTTAATTGCCTCAGCCCAGCTGTGATGAAGTAGCCGGCTGGAAACAGCTGCTATAAAAGGCTGCAGCCCAGAGTGAAATGTGGTGGGAGGGGAATAGGGTGCAGGTGGAGAAGCAGCAATATGAAGGAGGTGGGGGGAGAGGAGACAAGCAGGGAAAGCAGAGTGCAGTGCAGGGAAGGGAAGGAGCAGTCGGTCTTCTGCTCCTGAATACTGGGTCTTAGGCTGGACCATGGAGGGGGGAGGTTTGGGTTTCCTTAACTCCTCTGCAGATTGAGAAGGGGATCCAGCTGGGTTATAGGCCCTCTAGATTGGGAATGGGATCTTCTCCTGAGAAAAATAAGCCTTTAAAGCAGACACTCATGAGTAGTAAAAAGATTGCTGTAGCCAGGTCTGGCTGCAAGTATGAGCTATGGAGTATAAAGGAGCCCTTTGACAGGGCTCTTAATTGCCTCCAGTATCTGATGATGAGCTAGGTAGGCCGGAGGGGGGGAAAAAAAAAGGGCAATGTCTTTTCAGTGGCATTTCAGTATCTCTCCAGTCTTTTCAGTGGGAGACCGATCCTTCTTGACAATGTTATTTAACTCTTGGCAGCTGGCTTTCTGACGGAGGAGTCCCTAGCCTGTCTTTCTATGGGAAA
>NW_005842251.1:1470632-1498102 GCF_000455745.1 Alligator sinensis
GTGCAGAACATTGCTAGTGTTTGATGGCTGGGACTTACGGGTTAACACACTTTTTATTCTTGCGAACTTTAGCAGTCTCAAGTACTCCAGAGGATGTTGTTAGCAGTACAGCAACATGTCTCAGGAGTGTAATGAAGCTGCAAAATAGTAGTAATAATAACAATAGTAGTAATAATAATCACATTTTTTTTTAAGCACATGCAATTTTGTGTTTTATTGATAGGAGGATTTCAAGCGGGACACTGAAGGGGACAGTGCCACCCCGCTCAGTGCTGGTTAGGTCTTTACTGGAGCGCTGTGTGCATTCTGGCTTTTGCTACTTGTCTCTGGATCCTTTCCAGCATCTCTACATCCTTAAAATGCAAAGATGACCGAGGAGCTGGACTGCCAGCTGTATGAGGGACGCTGGAGAAAAATGGGCATGCTTATTTCAAGAGAAAAAGGAGATGGGGAGGTGGGGATCAGCATACTTGTTTGCAAATATTTGAAAGGCTGCTTGAAAGAGAAGGGAGAATAATGTTCTCCCTTGCCAGAAAGAGCAGGACATGAAGCAACAGGTTTAAACTGAGTTAATTGAAAGCACATTTCGATTAAAGCTCAGAAAGAAGCATCCAAAGTTCACCCATGACACTAAGCTCTGGGGAAGTGCAGCCACGCATGGGGGTAGGCTGACGATCCAGGTGGACCTAGACACATTAGTTAGAGGGGCGAACCAGGACCAGATGCTGTTCAACACTGAGAAGTGTAAAATGCTCCATCTGGGGAGGAAAAATCTGCAACCAACTTATAGGCTAGGTGGTGCTACACTAGCTAGCACCGCATCTGAAAGGGGTCTGGGAGTCATAACTGACCATAAAAATGAATGAGTCACCAATGTGATGCTACTCGGCAGAGCAAACAATATGCTGGCATGCATCAGCCGATGCATCGCAAGCAAAACTAAGGATGTTGTTCCCCTGCTGTACTCCGCACTGGTGAGACCACAGCTGGAGGACTGCGCCCAGTTCTGGGCGCTGCACTTCAATAAGGACATGGAGAAGTGTGACAGCCCAGAGACGAGCCACTCGTATGGCTAGAGGCCTGAAGAGGAAAGGCTGACAGATATGGGACTGTTCAGCCTGGAAAAGAAAAGACCTTGGGGGGGATTTGGTGGCAGCTTACAAATGTACCAGGGGAGAACATCAGGGGCGAGGCGAACAACTATGCACGAAAGTGCCCCAGGGGAAAACCAGGAGCAATGGTCATAAGCCCCTAGGTTGCAGACTAGATATAAGTAAAAACTTCTTCACAGTTTGTGTGACCACTGGAAGAGACTCCCAGCGGGGATGGTGCAGGAACCTTCCCTGGAGATCTTCAAAAGGAGACTGGATGCATACCCTGCCGGGGTTATTTAACCCCCACAGTCTTTCCTGCTGGACCCGATGAATTCACAAGGCCCCTTCCAGCCCTCAACTTGTGTGAATCCTGACTAACAACTGTAGGACAATGGAACAGGCTGCCCAGGAGAGCTGGGGAATCTCCTTCATTGGAGGTTTTCAAGAAGAGGCATTTATCTAGGACGGTTTAGGAGCAGTGCATCCTGTATTGTGCAGTGGGGATTAGATGACTCTTGAGGTTCCCTTCCACTCGGGGAGCTAGCACACTTCTGACTGTACACAGGGAGGGGAAAAATGGGTGGCAATAAGGAAGTGTCTCAGCTTGACATGGACACATTTAAAGGAAAAATGATCTTTAAGAAAATGATCCGTGTATTTATCTCTTATATGAAGAGAATTAGAAGCGACGAGCAAATTACACTTGATTTCTTTTTCTTTTTTATTTCCTTGGTTATTAGTACCCAGGAGACGCATGTTTCATTTCTCGTGTCTAGCCAATGTTGCTTCTGGACTTTCACACCAGTTCACCGATGTTGCAGGTGGATCTTTACTGCTACTGAATGAGCTTCATGCCCATTAATGGATATTAATTAGTTTTCAATTTGTTATTGCATGGAAACACTTTTATTAATGCAAGGTGTTACCTTAAAAGAATACCTGGAGCTACAATGGCTTGACATCATCTCTTAAATATCAGGATCCTCTCCCTGTGAATGTTAGTGCAAGCACAGCCTGTAGTGATCATATTGTTAAAATAGCAATGAAGCATTTTTTGGATGACCTCCGATTTCTTTACGCGAAGTGTGAATAAAATAACTTTACAGGGAAGATGTACGAGTGAATTGAGAAGAATGTAATTCTCTCCAAAAATATGGAGGCAGGGTGTGGAGCTTCTGTGAATAATTATGTCTACTTGTAATATCTTATTAGGTGCTGATATCCAGACAGAGCATGGTTCCTGGTACAGAGGTGGACCAAGCAAGAACGCATGCTCTGTGCAAGTTTTATACAGTCCTTGGACAGGAACCATGTAGTTGATTTATTGTTCTAAGAGAAAATCCCTGTTTAGGAAAGAAAGGACTGTGATTCTATGAGCTCTTGCACACACAATTTACATGGATGGTGGTCGTATAAGTAGACAGAGACATCCACATGTAAGGACAGGAGTTTCAGCCATGACCCTTTGTGCATGTATCCCTCCATCAGATTTTTCTGCAAGCTTGCACAGAAATCAGCCAGAATGAACTGAGGAGCACAAGACTCCCCTGAGGTCTCAGCCTGACCTGGACGATGGCCCTTTCGGCAGTACAGTAGGTCACGCTAGAGCACAAGTGGCACACGGCAGGCTGGAGAGGGGGCAGACGGCACAGCAGCAAATAAAGCAGAACAACAGATTAGGCAGGGAACCCAGGACAGAGAGTAGACAGCAGAGCAGTAGATGAGGCAGGGGAAGCGGATAAGAGTGGCACTTGGGACTGGTGCAGGGCTACTTGGCGTCATACCTGCCAAGGACTAATGAACTAGAGCATCCTTGAGGTCCCTTCCAAGCCTAAGGTCCCAATAGCTCGTAGCACAGAGAACTGCAATGCTGCTGTGCAGTTCGAGCCATTCTTCAAGTTGACTAACAAGCGACACCACTGGCAGAAACCAAACAGACTGAAAGCAAACGGAGGCAATCAGGACTTGGAAATATTTATTAGCTGGTCAGAAATGTACACTCGTTAGCACCACTGTTAACGGAAGTGGATTTTGAATGTAAAAATCACTGAGTGTTCACAGTGGAAAAACCAGGAAGTACAAAACCATCCTATGCTGTCTCCTAGAATCACTTCTTCAAAACCCAGATTTCAAATTCAAGACTTTTTTTTGTTTGTTTGTTAATATTTGCTCACGGTCAGAGAAATTGTTTCTTTCCTTTCTTTCCCCCGTAACCAAATACACGCAGAAAACAAGCAAAATGCCCCCTCCCGCCCCCTCCGTGTTCCCCAAAGGATAGCAAACTGTTTTCTTCCAACCCTATCCACTTTTCAAAGCAGACGGGCGCTGTCTGTGCCTGACGGTGAGCGATCCCCGGGGAAGAGTCGTTATCATTGCATTCTGGCGATGGGTCCCGTCTCCTTGAGAAGCCACTGCAGAGCTTCGTGTCGGCCTTGCCTTTCCAGCTCTGCCCCGATCACCTCCCGGCACTTCTGATGGTAATTGTTCACCCAGTCACACTAGAGAGAGAGCGACAAGCGCAATGCTGAAGCAGATCCGGAAAAGGCGAAGCAGTGGTTGGCCTATTCACGTTTTGTGTTTGCAACCTCTGCAGCTCCCATGAACTTCCACAGAGACCCAAGGGAGCATCCCTGCACTGAAGAATGGCAGTGGGGGTGCTTTAACTAAAGCTCGTTGAATGAACTTTAATTAAAGTGCCCCCATTATAGGACAAGGTCATTAGTGCGGGACAGACTCTTGGCTTAAAGAGCTAGGCTCACATGTTCAGAAGTAGCTCACAGACTTTAGGGGCTTTTATACATATGCTCCAGGAGTTGGGTGGGGGCGCTTTAATTACAGTGGCTCCAAGAGCGGCTCTAATTAAAGCGTCCGGAGTGTTATGTATATCAGTATCCCCACCCTGAAAAATGGCAGTGGGGGCACTTTAATTAAAGTTCATTCGACAAGCTTTAGTTAAAGCACCCCTACTGCCATTTTTCAGCGCAGGGATGCTGATACACATAACGCTGGAGCCGTGACGTGTGCAGTAATTACCATGCTCCAGCAGATTCAATTAACTGAGTCTGCTCCAACACACTGTAATTACAGTGCATTGGGGCAGCCTTGCTGAACATGTATAGGCACCCTGGGTGTCTAAACTAGTATACTCAGGACCCGATTTTTAGCGGGGGGCTCCTCACAAGAGACTCTCTCTCACTTGGGTGGGCTTTAAGGATACTATAGCACCTCTGGCAATCAGCATCTCCAACAGGGCACCCACAAATTGGCAGTAACCTCTGCAAATTTGGGCTATACACTCCCCATTCGTTAGATACCTGAATATGTGCCCATTGACTTCAACAGGACTATGTCTCTGAATAAGGACTGCAATATTAAGCCTGGGGCAGATAGCATACTGCATGGGACCTCACTCAGGGAGCGTGTGTGGGGTTACTGGAAGGACAGACTCATCAGTGGAGGGATTTGAAGCAGGTGAAGTCATGCACTGGGGGTCAAAATAATAGGACTGAAACAGAACGAGAGAGATGAGAACGTGCTACAGGGAGCAGGGGAAGTCTGAAAAGATTAGAGCAGAGATTATGTCAGAGACGATGTCATCAGAGGTATTTAGTCCCTTGTGGCCTCATCACCCCTGAAAAATATATGCAAAGTGGCCCTGCGAGATGCTGAAAAGAAAGCCCACTATTCTGGATCTTTTAATGGAAGGGGGAAATGCTTTCAAGAGGAGGAATTGCTCCTGCCCTCACCTCTTTCTGCGTCAGTAAATGAACATCAATCATTTTGGTCTGGATCGGAACCAGGGTCAATGGTTCAAAGGTCAGGCTCCCTCTGTTCTTGAAGTTGTACTGCAGAGGAAAGAGGAGGCATTAGCTCTAGCTGGGCACAACCCTTGCTCTGGGCGCTTGGTGTAGTTTGTCTGGCTCAGAAGCAGAGTACTCCATTGGACTTCTAAATGCATTTACTCAGGACCTACTCCAAAGCCCACAGAAGTCAACAGCCCTTAAACATCAAACCCAATAAGGCTCTGACAAAGAAGGAAGCAACCTGGAGTTGCTCATTGTCTCCTTTCTAGACATTTCAACCCAAGTAATTCAGCATAAAAATTAAAACATCCCTTTTCAAAATCAAGTTGGTTTTAATAACAGCTTAATCCTCCCCTACTCAAAAGATGGGGGGCAAAGAGCCTATTCTTGCTACATCAACTAGAGATTCCCCATGCCAGCCACGCTGCACTCTGCATTGACACCCAAAGGTCATGAAAAAGAGATTATGGCCCATGGATATCCAAAGAAAGGACATTTTATGAAGTCTTAGGGTAATACATGTACTGCGATCAAATTGATGAGTTTTTAAGGAGCAGTGCAAACTGCAACAGCAGCAGCATTGTCCTCAGTATTTCTGTTTACAAGGAGAGACCTAGAATCATTCTTCACTTTAAAGAAAAGCTCTTTATAGGTTTCTCTGGAGAAGAGCATGTGCAAGTAGAGTCCCTCAGTCCAGTGGCAAAGCCACAACTCAGCTGCCCACAGCATTGTCCTGCCTCCAGTTCTCATTTGTTTAATTCAAATGCAAGAGAGGTTAACATTTTTGCAAACACCAACTCATGGAAAAGTGAGAAGGGGCTACTCGGGCAATGCCCAAGACAGCCACTCACCTTGGTTTCAGCAGGGATCACGAGAACTACATTTTCTATTCGGATCCCAAAAGACCCATCTTCATAGTATCCAGGCTCTGCAAAGAGAGATGATAATCAATCAGTCCTTGCAACACTGTGTAGATAGATACTTATTGCAATGGGTAAATGTCCTGCAGAGGCACTGGTTAATCCAGGTGGCTAAACGTTCTTAATATGTATGGTGACTAAAGAGGTGAAATGTTATATTTCACCCAATCGCCATGGATATTAAATCAGTGTGACTGATAACGTTCACACACAGAGAGAAGACCCTGAGCATGGGGAATGACTGAACTCAAGAGAAGAAATTAAATTATGCACCACATGTGTTTGGCTGACCAGAATTCTACAGGAATTCTCTTCATCCACATCCCAAAAGGAAAGAAAAGCATCCCGTTTTAAAGGATGCCCACTGTTTCCAGTAGATTTCTACTGAAGGGTCTTACTAACTTGAATGAAGTCTTACCATCCTTCAGGAAGAAGCTAGTTACATATAAGTTTAAATGTGGCTCCTGATGAAAGTCACATAATGACAAACGATTTGGGCAGGGGCGGATACAGGGGGCTGTAGAAAAGCAGTTGCAACCCCCTTTGATTCCTTCTCCAGCCAAACTTCAAAACCAGCTGCCCAGAAAAGGCAGCAGCATTTCCATTCAAGCAGTGCTGAGGGAATCCATCGACTTCATGGCTCATTATAATGTACCTGATTCCTGCTAATCTTTCTTCACTCAACTGGTGTCAATGACCACATCTCCTTTTTAATGGTCTTAATGTTCTATTAATCAAGTTTATCCTTTCTTCTGAAATTTTGCTGTCTTGCTATTCCTGGTAAACTAATCTCTCTCTCTCTCTCCTATTTCATAGCTCTGTGCACTGTTGCAGCCCTGCACCCTGCAACTGAAAACCTTAACTCAGGTGTGGTAGTATTAACACAGCTGAACATTTTAACTCAAGTGTGAAAATGACTGACAGTGATGTGTTGGATACACTGTCAAGTCGCTCATGGAGACTGGATTTTGTTCTATGAAACTGAATAAAAGAAGTATATTTAACTGTAATGACTATATGACTAATAAAATACCATACTTACTTGACTATAAGACAAGGTTAATTCCCCCTGCCAGTCAGAACGGAGGACAAAAACCCTCATCTTACATATGCATACAAGGAAACCTCTTTAAATACATTATCTGTCTTTGAACTGTTGCTAAAAGCAGCACATACTTAGTAATAGAAACTAGCTCTGAAGTTGATTAAATGCAGCCAACACTATGCATGACTATACATTCATGGATCATATTGGGTAAACATGCTGATGGGAACCTACCACAAGGATAGGTCAGTACAGCGCATCTGAGTAAGATATATATGGTTATGCCCATTGAGCACCGTCCCCCTCAGTACTGACTCTTTTCCAAGTCATGGTGAGCCACTACACTGCACACATTTTGATATACTCTCCACTCCCACTGCTGAGCAGTCTTTCTTTCCCATTTCCAATAATTCCTTTTTCTTCACCTGCCTTACGTGTCTGGTAAACATCACCAAACAGGATCCCAAACAGTTCACCCAGAACCCCTCTGTTGCCCCCTCGCTCAGCCTGTCACACATGATTAGTGTGGCCCTGCCCCCCATGAGGTGGTACTAGACCAGGTAGCCCTGAACCTCATCTGCATATATTTTTTTTTGGAGGATCCCAGGAGTCACAAGTGGCGAATAACTAGTACATGAATCTCTTGGGGGTGGGGAGCATGTGGAGTGCACACATATACTGAGCAGTGCTGAGCTATGGGGTTGTCATGGCTTGAAATGCTGTTGACTTCGCTGAGGCCCAGCCCAATAAAACTATACGGTAAATCTTGAGCCTTTGGCTTTGGATTAGTATCATGCATAGTTTGTGCTATATAGAAGTAGGTGACAAAATGCTACTTAAAAGTGTGTCTATAGAGCACCTCTGCTAAAACTTGCAGCAGTTTCAAAAAAGGGAACACGCATCAATTCTGGATGAACTAAACCGATGGGTACTATATGCAAAGTACTACAGTTATGTTTATTTCAAAGTCAGTTTTTTTCCAATTTGCTCCTCACTTCCATGTGCTCAGGGAAAGCAGGGTCTGACGTTAGAAGGGGGGAAGGGACTACAGGGGGAAGTTGGAGGGAGGCAGAGTTACTTGTGGATTCTATCTGAAGTAAGTGTAAAAGCAACTTGAATCCAGATTTATTTTCCCTGCTGTAGTCAGAGGGGAGGGACAAATTCAAGACAAACCTCCAATAATTAGATTTCATACTGGAAAATTATATCAAATTCATAAATTTTCCATATATCAAATCTAATTATTCGGAGGGGATTACTGGTTTTATAATCAGGGGCGTCTTGTATGAGACTAAATACAGTAATATCTTTGGACTATTTATGCCTAGTGTGTTGTGTTTTATAAACTTTATATAAAAGGCAGGAAATCTAATGTGCATTCCAATAAAATTATATTTGTTTTTGCATTGATCTCAAACTGAGGAATATAGCACTGGGCCCTTAGCATCCACACCCCACTTTCAACATCCTATAGCCTCCAATAGGCAGAGGCACTATCTGCAAACCACTGACTCTGGAGCATGCCTGTCTGGAACGTGTTGTGCCCTACCACTGGCTCTCGGGCACGTCAGGATTTTGGTTGGTGACTAGTAGAGTTAGGAAGTTTGGCTTCCCCGGTGTATTTTATCACACTGCTAGGGAAGCAGAGTCATGGGAAGGTTAAATGACTGCTGCATGGTCCAGTGACAAAGCTGGGATTAGCTCCTCGGAGTTTAGATGCCCCTGTCTCTGCTGCAGCTAAAAACAAACATTTCCTTGAAGAATGAGAGACTGTTCCCTGGCCTACCTTACCACCTAACCTGGTTTCCCATCAGCGTATCTCCAGACTAACAGTGACACAGGGACGAACCGGGAATCAGGCCTGTGGCATCCCGATGGACTGTGGGGGTCTTAAACTTGTCCCAGCTTAGTCAGGTCTTCCTCTAGATATCCTGAAGTAGGAATTACTTGGCAGACTGATAAGGCAGGAAACATCCCTCTCCACTGCTTTTCAGACATTTTCCCTAAGCAGTTTGTCCTGCTCCAACCATATAGTTAGTGGGGCTGAATACCATCAGAGACAACCATGCCAGCTTCCAGGGGCTCGTCAGCAAAGGTTTTGTAGCTAATGCCACATGGGCCCTCATGCACGTTCAAGAAAGACCCGACTCCATGTCCCGTTCCATGCAGGTAGTCCAAGCCAGTGTCCCACAAGGCAGAGCGGGCAAAGGAATCCAGAAGGTGACCTGCAGGGCAAGGGCAAGAAGCAGACACTTAGCAAGAACTGCACACGCTGGATGACAGAGAGTTTGTGAATCCCACTGGCAGCTCAGACCATAGTCAGGGTACGGGAGAGTTGTAAAAGCCCAAGCTATTACGAGTTATAAAACAGGTACTATGGTGAGGCTTCGTAGATGGTGTCTGTTTTCAAGTAAAGGAACTTAGTGTAGCTGTCCTAGTCACAAGGTCCTCCCCAGGTGTCTGCATTATTGAAACAACCACCCTCGTTGTCATCACACTCGATACCGAACCCAGAGGGCGGATGGCCTATAGACAATGCAACGCTCTCTCCTCTTCAAAAGATATCGCCCTGTAGGCAGGACTGGAGATGTAGTTGTTGCATCGCGCGAAAAGGGATGGCCGTTTTGTTCTCTTAATCACAAGTTAACTAGAGCACCAAAATGGGGAGCTTGCCCATCAGTTTCAGTGCCCGTATGTGAAAATCTAGCCTCTGCCATTTTAAATGCTCTCTGCTTTTTGCTTCAGGTTCTTGTTTCTGTTGATGTATTCCCACCCACTCAAAAAGGCAAACAGTGAACAATTCTAAAATGGTATCTCACACTGGAAAAAATAATACCGCAACAAATTCTGTGCATGCATGTGCCCGTGCATGTGTGCGTGCAAACATGCATGTACCATTGTCCTCTACTGGGTGGAATCAGAATAGCTTCTTTGTGCAATATGGACCCCATACTCTTAACAGCTAAAAGGAGATTCTCCATTAGCTCAAGAAGCAACAGTCTGCCCTTCTAAAGCAGGAGATCTGAGTTATCTCTTTGCTAAGGCCATGGAGTTTACAGTAGCCATGCTATATAGCGCAAAAACAGCAGCAAAGTTCTAGGTGGTCACAGGTATCTTATAATGCAATTGGCAATGAAAAGTTACAACTTCTGAACTAAAGAGAGCTGCAATGTCCCATTAGCTCACGTGTCGACTCAAGGAATTCAGTGCCAGCTGGTGTTAGAAAAGCCAGATCAATAAGCATAATCCGACTTGATGGTTACATAGAGACCCACGATAAAAGATTGCTACATTTGCCTACTGCACTTGAAGCTGTCAAGCTTCATTCTCTTCTAAATGATCACCTGATCCTTCAGGCACTACCATCATCAGCCCTCCTGTCTGCTCAGGACAATCAGCAACCAACCTTTGGTTCCATTTGGGAAGATGGCTGCGCTCACAGCAATGTGGCCCTTCAGGACATAGGTGAAGCACTCCTGCCAAGGAAACACAATGGAGTAAGACGGAAAGCATCATTCTTCACCAGCTTTGAAGAAAAAGCTGCATCCTGTAGGTCACTAAAGCATTACAGAGACTTCCTGAAGACCCCGCCCCTGCTTTCTATGAGACAAAACAGAAGCAGGATGAAAAGATCGATTCTGAGCAGAAAACATGACATGGCAAGTAACGCTTTTTAAATGGATTCGGGCAGGAACCAGGTGGACTCTGACAGATTCCCCCAGAACATACAGCTGTTTTTGTTGGAGTCCTTGTGCCTGTATTTCCCTAATATACTATAAAACCTTGCAGAACAGAATTGCGTATTTAAATGACTTTCCGTATGCCACAGAATGACTCAGTGCAAGGTTACATACATACATACAAGGGTCCTGCACATTTCCATGCTAGGCCTGTGCCCAGAAACAGCACAGAGGGCATGGCAGAGAGATTGCAGTGATAAGTGTATCTAGACAGACAGACTGAGACCTAGTGTAACTGCAAAACTGCATTAGTATCATTAGAAATGGGATTTTAAATAGATTTAGTTGCATCAGTGTAAACATATTTACACTGGCTAAATACTAGCTTAAAATCATGTAAACCAGGTTGAACCCAGAGTTGATTTTTAAACTGACTTTGGTTAACCCTACATGACACAAACTGATTGTGTACATTCTTGTCACATTAAGGCTCGTTAGTGGAGTCAGTTAAGTGACATGCTTCCACCAAACAGGGTGAGGGTCTTCTCAGGGGCCAGGGTGGGGGAAGTTTGATTTTGAGATGGCAAATATGCTGTTCTATAATTTATGGAGGGTAAATTTTGGAAGTCTAAATACTCCCAGCTTCCTTTCGAATCACTCTCAGGGCAGCTGGCTGGCATACAGCACATCGCTCTGATTCCACAGGACTGAACTGGTTCTCTAGTTCTAATTTTTACAGTTTTCTTTAAACCGTCCATTTAAAAGCAATGATTGCTCCACTATTTCTAGTACTATGGTCCCAATGGCAAAGCACGAGACGTCCGATTACCTTTTCATACGCTGACGGGGTGCCAAAATGCATTGTCCTAGTCACATCCGTCGTGCCGTCTCTTCCAAACAAGAGCAAAGTCACGCAATGTAAAAGAGAGGAACCAGGAATATCAGAATGGAAAGAATTCATTTTTACCCTTCTAATAATGCTGGTCATTTCCCATTAATGTAAGCACAGCAGGAAACACTGGATGAAATTCTCCAGCCTGCCTTATCTTGAAATCTATGAATTCTTGAGCACAGCTATAAGAAACAATATTGTTTACAACTCAAATGTCATCTTGGATCCCAAAGGAGACCAAAGCTCTTAGACATGTAGAGTAGCACTAAAATGCAGCTAACTTGAGGGTGGGTACATCATGCACAGCACATTTACACCACACCGAAGGGAAGGAAGAATTACAGTTCACTTGTACAAAGACAAGTTAGAACAGTTACCGTGTTCTTAAAAAAAGGATGTACCAATGACAGCTAATGGCTGCAAAAAAAAATGTCAATGGGATTAGTGCCTACTTTGCCCTCCAGACACTACAACCCAGTATGTTTAAAAGTAACCCCTGAGATAGTGACAAGAACTTGCTCTCTGACAATCAGCTCTGGTTTGGCACTCATAAACCCAAGAGGCCCCAAAATGAGCATTTAGGCTTGAAACATCTGTCCCTATGCATCTACTTGAGATGATGCACACAGACTGTGGGCATAAAGAATGCATGATTTACCTTCTAGGCAGTGTCATGCTCAGCCTCTCTGCCCTGATATGTGGCGAATGCCACTGATGTCCCACTCATATTTTATTCAAGGGGCTGCTTTTCATTGTGACACTAAGGGAATCGTTAATTAGGCCATCCAAGGGAAAGATCTCATTGTCGAAATCTTATCAAAGTGCGTTCACACGGCTCCTTTTCAAAGCCCTTTAGAAAAGGCTGCTAACAAACGCCAGAGCTCAAAGGAGACGATTCCTCTCGGAGGACCCATCAGGTCTGCTCTGCTCTCTTGCTGAACAAAGTGCTTCTAATCTATTTACGCTGATAAAAATGTCCCTTCTTTCATTTTTAATGAAGTTAGTGCTTGTGACAGGTCTCAGGATAAACAACCTGAGACTGAAGCTACAGACCAGAGCTGTCAAACATGCACGAAGATAACGTAGCTCTCACCAACCATACGCCCAAGACATGAACTACCTCTAGGGAAAGGAATCCCAAACCCAGGACTCTACTGACCAGCCAGACAACACATGAACCCCATAACAACACAGAATGGGGATGTCCTCTTCCCAGACCTCCCTGTGTTGGCTTCCTCTTATCACTGGACCAATGTGTTGCCGATTGAAGGCCTCCTTCCCCAGCTGAGCAGGACAGCCTGCCTCACCAGCTGAAGTGTACAGAGATAGAGCAGGTCTGCAGGACTGCTTCTCATCCCTCATATGCAGAGGGTAAGAAGTGAGCAAGTAAGGCAGAGAATGGACAGTTTTAACCTGGCTCCCCAAAGCCCCAGCTAGCACAGCTGAAATATCACAGAAAGTGAGGTCATCTAAAGCAGCTGCTAGCAAAGGACAGTAGCTGACTCCATCCCTGCTAGACCTGAGACAGGCAAAGGAGGGCTGCAGCTCTGAATCCCACTTCCCATCCTGCTGTGCTCCCAAAGAGATACAGCAACACAACTTCTTCAGTGTGCAAGGATGCTGGCAGGCGTTACACAGCAAGGTTTGACCAGGGAAGCCTCCTTCACACATTCACATGTAAGCCACCACAACAATAAGCCATTCACTCCTTTGTCTCTCCAACGAGGGTGCCAACAAGACCCCAATTCATTTCACTCGAGGGCAACAGGCAGCCAGTTCAGAGCCGGCTGACCTGAACTACATTCATGCTGGCGACCTAGAAACATTTTTTATTTTTAAAGATAATTACTCCATTTCCTCATGAAAGCTTCATTGAGGCCATCGAGACCTTCCGAAGGACAAGGGTACGGTAGAGAAATGCCTTTAGAAACAACTGCACGGCACGTCGCAGCATGTCCAGCTTTGCAACATTTATCAAAGCTATGAAGCATCCAGCCCTGCAGACTCTTAGCAAAGGGCAGTAGTTCTTGTGGAGTGTATCTGAATTAAGCGTAACAGCAACTCGAATCCACTTACTTGTACTGAGCTCCAGAATCCAGGAGGTAGATCTCACTCACGGACAAGGTTCTGTTGGTCTCAGGAACTGGCCTGTTAGATTAAATGAAAAGTTATTTGTCCCATCATTATAACATATCTTTTCCACAGTCCCTGCTCAACTGCAATGTCAAGTGCAAGGTTAGACCTGCTGCCTCCACTTTCTTGTTTAAATGATGGAATTTGCATTAAGTACTGAGCTGGGGGATGTAGGGATGAGTGTATTTAGCCTTAGCAAATTCCACGAAGGGCTTAAGGATGGGTATGTTCCTTCCAGCTAAATCCTCAGCATGTGTACCTGACCCCATTTCAGCACAGCTTCCTCCCTCACCTTCACCTTCAAACAGGCGAACAACCCACCCCCCTTCCCCACCTGTCAACAGGAGCCAGCACTCTGCAAAGTACCTAGCAATAACCTCATCAAACAAGTCACCTCAACAGGCAGCTGCAAGTGGCTGAGCTTTCCTGCATCCAGCAACACAAGTCTCCAGATCAAGGCTTGGTGAATGCAGGGGTGGAAACAAAGAAAATCTTCACTGTCCCTTGCATGGCCAAGGCCTAAACATTTAGGCTGTTTTCATGCCAGGGGTTACAATGAACTATCAGTTTCACCTCCACTCCCAGCTCGAACAGCGGATTATGGCCCACTGTCTGGGCTGAACTAGCTACCACCTCAGATGGCTCCATGGTGGTCCAATGGACAGTCCCAGCTGGTGCATCTGGGTCTTTGTCCAGGGGCAAGGACACTTTGCCCAAAGATGATCAACAGGGACATTTTTCCTTAGCTGAACCAAATACTTCCTTTTGTCTATACTCAGCTGCGAATCCAAGCAGCAGCAATTCAGGATGCTGTAAGCGCACTTGCTGAAGAAACACATGAGCTGCCGTTCTCTTACTTGTAGTGAATGATAGCGCCGTTTGGGCCAGTGCTCGATATCGTAGCAAAGCTCAGCTCCACAAAGTCATTCTGTTGGCTGGAAGGAAACAGCATGGTTACATCAGTCAAGAGCAAAAGGCCAGAGGAAGTTGGGATCACCAGCACCATCTACGTAACGGCAGTCACAGGAAGCCTCATAACCTCCTTCTCCCCCTCCAGCCCACTTGCCCCAAAATGTTTCCATCCACCTAAAGAACACTTTAGTCCTGTAGAGCCATCAGAACAAGCTTCTCCACTGAGGTGACTTTAAAGAGGTACAGGACTCAAGCACATTAGGCCTCTGTCCCCTAACTAGCTGGGCTCCTGCCCGCTATCTTCAGTCGGTCCTCAGCAGTACCTAACTACCTCAATCCCCACGCAGCCCAGGGCACCAACGTCCTCTCCAGCTCATGGTTCTTAAAATTGCAAGCCTAATTCATACACATTTATTCACAGTCATTTTTAGTATGGCATCTAAGCACGTGTGCAGAATCCAAGCTCCTCATGGACCCGAATGGCCCAGATGCTTTGCTTTATAAAAGTCGTGTTGGAAGCCTAAGCCAACTGGAGAATCCCACTCCCTCATAATTGTCCTCTGAATACAAGAAAAGTGATCTTCATCCTACCGATGGGGAAAGCAAGACTTATACTCCCTAAACGCAATCATGTGACTTGGATTACGAGACCACCTTGCCTACTCGCTCAACCGTCACAATCCAAACTGCCTTCCTTCTACTGTGCAAAGTGTCAGGAACCAGCAGCAGCAAAGAGTGGCAAGTAGGATCCAGGCAGTCAGGACTTGTTCCTCCCCACAGCCTTCCTTCACTGATGGCTAAGCAATGGTGATTTAGCTTCCAAATAACACAGGGTAGGAGCATGCACACAGACAGTTACCAAGGCGCAGCAGGTGCATGGTAAAACCCCGTCCCCTTTACGACCCATAGTAAAACACCCTTGCAAAGCAGTTTCTCATCAGGTAACATGCACCTGGGGAGGAGTTAGTTTTCTAAATAGTCAAATAAGGCAGCAAAAGACAAAAAAGAGCCAGGGGGCAGAAAAAATTCCTGAGTGGTGGTTTTACCTTACCTACGAAACTCCTCTGCTTTGTCTGCAGCAAATATTTCTGTCACAGTGCCCTTTGGAACCTAACAGACAAGATTTGGGTTACATTAGCAAGTCAACTAGCAAAGAAAATGAAAGAAATGATGAGAGACGCTTGGTATTTACACCTTACAGAACCCGGTCTCACATCTGAACATCAAAGGCAAAGTTACACATACAGAATCCTAGAAAAACTAAGCAGGAAGGGACCTAAGAGGTCATCTAGTCCTGCAGCCTGTTCAAAGCAAGGTCATCCCTCCCTAAACCATCCCAGACAAATGTTTGTCTAACATGCACATAAAACCTTGCCAGAGACTCCAGCACCTTGCTGGGTAATCTGATCCAGTGCTTAACCACCTTCCAAGTTAAAACATCCAACCTAAAACTCCCCTTGTAGCAAGATCTCATTTTACACACCAGTAGCTGTTTGCTGGATCAGGCCTTGAGCTGAAATGCAAATATTATGACACCAGAAATGATGTAAAGTAGATGTAAATGATGTAAACAAGATTTAACTCATTTTTTTCAGTATTCTACATTTTTAGCACAAATGCTTTTTTGCGCAGACCTCAAAACATGTTGCCAAACAAAGGGGAGATGCATGTTACAGCCAGTTCAGTGATGGGGAAAATGTACCACAGAGGTAACCTATTTCTCCCAAGCCTGCACAGCAAGCAAAGGAAGGAACAAGAAGCAGGAATCATTACATGAGGCCAGACTTACCAGGGTACTGAAATACCTAAAGTTGCCAGTAAGCAGCCAGGGGATTTTATAGGTTAAGTCAATGGGATGTAGGCACCTAACTGAACTCACTGAACACCAGGGGCTCTTCTGAGAATGGCCCTGTAACACTGCGCATTATATAAGGGTTAGATGGCTCTGCCTTTTGCCCACCTCAGATAAAAGCCAGCCTTTTATCCAGCCTGTCTCCAGGATAAAAGCCAGCCTGTTTGAAAAATTTCTCCAGCCTTGCCTGGAAATCAGACACAAACCCACAACATCAAACGGTGAAAAACAGAAACCGCAAAACCTACCAGAGAACAACAGTTTTAAGTGCTCTAAAGAATATTCATGACCACTTGCAAGTTTATGCTAATGAAGAATTTTATTATGCAATAAAATCCCTAAGTTAAAAAATGAGAGATTAATACTGTACCTCCTTCTCCAGCCAGTTAAAGAGCTCACACAGGGCAACAGCATCTTTAATCTATTTTAAAGTGGGTAAAGTAAAAAAAAAAAAAAAAAAAGTAATTGAGTTCATGTAAGATTTATAAAGCTTCAATGGAGACAGTCTTTTTTATACAAGGCAATTAGATATGAACACTGGGTACACACTGGCAGGGAGATGAGCTAGTTGATCTAAGAGGTCTTTCCAGTCTCTAACTTCTGTGATTAATGTCAGCACTGGAAATGTACCGTACCAGATCAATAAAATAAATGTTAATAAAGGTTTGCAGAGGAGCTGTAGCTCACCGGGGATTGCCAAGCGCAAGCCTGATGCCAGCAACACCTCCCAATGCATCTTTTGTAAGAGGGCCTGAGTTCTCTGAAGGGTAAACTGAGGCTCAGAGAGATGAAGTGGTGTGCCCAAGACTGGCCAAGGGACTCACTGGCAAAGATAGGCCTAGCTGCTTTTGGTCTCAGCCCCCTGCTACAGCTGGTTTAAATGTTTAATTAGGTCTGCTCTTTCCTCCCATTTATGTGACTATGGTTTTTGCAGCGTCTCTGCAACATCCTGGGGATGGGTCATCAGTAGAAGAGATTGATCCAAGAATATCTGCATCTGGAATCTGAACTAAAAAACACTCTGTACTTTCATGATGTAGCCAATTCACATGTCTATGTATACATTAATCATGAGGCATCTAGTGTATCACATCTCCTGACAGCCTAGTTTGAGCTGGGTGTTGGGAGAGCTCCACCCCACTCGGCACCTTCATGGACCAGGTCTTTAAAGGCTTTAATTGAATTTGCAGTCTGCAAATGTGAAATGGCCATGAAGGCTGTGGGTCAGGCTGGCTCCCTGGCAGTGTGTGCAGCAGATGTACCAATTCTGGGGAAGCAGCTGGCACGGTGTAGACACAGCCATAAGCCAAAAATTAGATGGGAATCATAAAATATGCACAGATGCTCAATGTCCATCCAGAACGGCTCTGAGCTTGGGGACTCAAAGCCCAGAAACAGTACCACAGAATCATAGAAAACAAAGCTTGGAAGGGAGCTCAGGAGGTCACGTCTAGTCCAACCCCCTGCTCCAAGCAAGACCAGCCCCAACTACATCATCCCAGCCAAGGCTGTCTAGCCAGGTCTTAAAAACCTCTGAGGATGGAGAGTCCACAGCTTCTCTGGGTAACTTGTTTCAGTGCTTTACTACCCTCCTACCGGGCGTTTTTCCTAATATCCAACCTAAACTTCCCTTGCTGCAGCTTGAGCCCATTGCTCCTTGTCCTGTATCTGCCCCCGCTGAGAACAGTCCAGCTCCATCCTCTTTGCAACCCCCCTGCAGGGAGGCGAAGGCTGCTATCAAATCCCCGCTCAGTCTTGTCTTCCACAGACTAAATCAGCCCAGTTCCCTCTGTCTCTCCTCACAAGACATGTGCCCCAGCCCCCAATCCGTATCGTTGCCCTCTCCAATTTGTCCACATCCTTTCTGAAGAAAACGGATGCTTGAAGTTTACAAAGAAGGAAGGAAAGAAGAGCCAAGATTGTCAAAAGTGACAGATGATTTTGGTGGCCCAACCTGAGCCTGACTTTTCTCAGGCTGGGAATGCTGCCCTTTCAAAAAGATCAGTCCCAGTTCAGGGTGTCAAGTTGGCCACCCAAAAATCATGACAGCCAAAATGACTAAACACTAGAGACTGGCTTGGTCAGAGGGCTTTATATGTTCGTTTGGAGGGGATTCTTTTGGTTCTTTATTCTCTATTCCATGGCATTATTCGGACATGTCTGTACAGGGGTAACAGATGCAATGCCAATGGGGGAAAGGCCTAACTGGGACCAGGGACCCATTGAACTAAGACCTGTTCAAATATGGCGTCCACCCAAGGGCTCACAGCCAACAGCACTACGTTGAACACGAGGTAGTTCCCATTCAGCACAAGGGCACTTACTAGCACTACTACACATGCCATCCACAGCTTTAAGGGTGCATCAAGTAACTGAGCAGAAAACCTGCACTAATGGTGGTAGACACCTGGCAAAAGGTGAGGAAAGAGAAAAATATTCCAGCAGGCCATCCAAATCCTGAGTGGCTCTTGAATTCACAGTGAATTGCATCCACTGGAAACACAACCCCAGGCCTGAAAGCAAAGCGCTGTCTGCAGGACGCTGGATGTAGCGAGATAGGATCTCAGTATCACTTACATGTGCTCTTCTCATGCCCGCTGTTTCGGCCTCATTCTTCACAGCTTTTCCCATGCAGATGGGTGTGTACGGGGTGAGGTATCGGTGAACCTAGAGCAGACAGGCAGGAATTACAGGCAATCTGGACCAACTAACTCATCTTGACGATGTAATACCTTTGATTTTAGAACAGTCGCTATTTGCTCTTCTACAGTACCCTTCAACTAACAGCTTTTGTCTTAGGTTGAGTTGGCTAAGCTCTGCATGGTACACGGGGAAGTAATGGCTTCATCCCAAGAGGCTTGATAGTCTTCATCATCACTCAAAGAAGAAACTAAAATTCAGCCATGTACCATACTGAAATCCTTGTGCTGCTCTTGGGACAACCATGGCAGACAGAGTAGGCAGAGATGGCCAGTGAAGGATTCTCCTGGTGCAGAACTAGCATAGAAAACTGACAGAAATGGTGCTATCGTCTCTTATACCAGCTACTCCCAGCGAAATGGCATGAAGGGATGTGTTGCAAGTAGGACCAGGAAGGAGGAAGCATGACAAAGCTCTGTTTGCTCACTCCTCTGCTGGCCTGAGGGATGTTACACCCAGAGTTTAAGTTAAGACTCTCCCCAGGATCCCTAGCTTGTGCCAGAATCTGATCAGGAGTCTGCAGGCGGTTCCCCATTGGTATCAACCTCCAACTGGGGTCTGGCCTCTCTGCACAGTCAGGGTCTATTTCTCTTCTGTTAAGAGTTTACTTATGCTGAAGAGTTTGCAAGGTCTGTTACAGGATACACAGGCCTCTTGCCAACACTGGTATGTGGCCTGGATGAAGTGTGATCAACACCCGTATGGTATCCCAAGCAGCATATCAGCAGCCTTTAAAGCACTCTGTGCCGGTGGTGCCCAACCTTTCAGCTCCAGAGGCCAGATGAGTGGCATGTGCTGGTCCATAAGCCAGATCCCTAGTGCAGTTGGGGCCCATGTGCCTGGATCAGGCCCTGCACTGCCTTGGCCCAGCCCCACGTGCCAGGAGCTGGTTCACTGCCAACTCAGTCCTGCACACCCACCCTAGCACTCAGGCCCACAATAACCAGTCCACCAGTGTTCCCCAGGTCCAGAAATTTGGCACCAATTAACACTGCCACTTCTGCCCTGTCCCCAAATTTTGGACCGATGGGGAGCCCAGCAGGCCGGAGAACAGCTCCACAGGCCAGACCTGGCTGATGGGCCAAGGATTGAGCATCCCTGCTCTAAGCAATATGCTCTAAGCATATTTCTATCTAAGCAGATATATCTAAGCAGATATAAAGTGGCACAGAGGCAGTGGCCTGAACACAGGACAAGGAGCAAGACTACCTTGAGTCTGATGTTGGGCAAATCACTCCACTTCTTTTTGCCCCCTCCTATCCTTTGTCTATTTAGGGCTCTTTAAGGCAAGGATTATCGCTCATTATGTATATACAGCATGTCTAGCGTGGGGCCGTGGTGTAGCTGGAGCCTTACAAAACTGATGTAATGAAAATATAAAAATACCAGCATTTCCTCCCAGGAGCCAGAGCCTCGGCTTCATACATGGCCATGGCCCTACTGACTTCCACTGGGCTCTGACAATTCACATCAGCTGAGGACCAGGCACTCTGCATTCAACTAAGCTGGCTGAGCATTTGGTGAAGACAACACAAGTGCATCGATTTACTCAGCTGCAGCTCCAGCCCCTTCGTCCTTCTTCCCCCAACAAGCAAACCTAGTTACTGTGGGGAGCTGTGTCATAGAGCACGTTAGCACTTGGCAACGATTTCCTAGCTGAGAAGCAACAGGAACCAAGCAATGTCTCCAACACTGCTGGGGTGGCATGTTTAACTGGGCAGAGGGACAGGGAACTTTTACCTGGCTTACACACGATATAAGGCAAAGTGCATATCCCTTAAGAGCTGGCAGACAGGCACAGAGCACAGGATCCTATTCAGTATATCCATCTGCCCCAGTGGGAAGAGGAAAGAAATTGCTGTTCTATATAATCAAATGTCATTGTCACTCAGAGAAAAACAACACCCTTTTCTGGCTTCCCTAGCCAGACTGACCAGCATGTGTAACTGGACAAACTGGAGCCTGTCTAGTTGCATACAAGGTGGCGAGACATTAAGAGCCTCTGCTGCTTGGAGGATGAGTCTTTCAGATGATGTAAAACCTACCTAACTCATAAAAACCCATGGGCTTTTTGCACGAGAAGGGCATCGACCCTTTTTGCATGTTTCAGGCCCAATCCTGTCAACAGGATTTGAGTGCTAAGTGCTGTGCCCCTATGCAGGTACAAGTGCAGCTCCCCTTTTAGGCAGGCAGGTAGGCTACATATGGCCAACTTTAGTTGTGACACATAGGGCCCGTTACACAGATTTTAGGTTCACAATTCATCTTGTCCTTCTAAGCAGGCTCAGAAGGGATCCACTTCGGCCACTTGTGCTCTGTGGTGATCCTATCCCACCTTAGTGGTTAAGCCACTTCCCCAGGAAGTGGGAGACCCAGATTCTAGGCCCCCCTCCTCAGCCTAGAGGGGGTTTGAACCCATCCCTCCTGCCTCCAGGGCAGTGGGTGGCCACAAAGGCTTGGCAGGGCCAGAGCACCCTCCACTCTTTCTGTTGAAGACAGCCCACTAGTTGGCAAGGACAGCTGCGGGGGAGAGGGAGCCTGGCTGTGTCTCAGAGTTGTGGGTGCTGCCCTCATAGGGAAGGTGCCCCCACTGCTGTCTACCCATTTTGTCCAATGAATAATTCACGCCAAATGCACCCACTGGGCACCACTTACCAACCTAACAGAATCTGGGCCTTAATGACCCAAGCTCTTTGTGTCAAGAGGTTAAGACGCATAGGCAAAGTCAACTCAGGTCCACTGAACTAACAGAGGATGCAACCATTCCCCTCTCTGGGAGCACTGCAACTACACCTGGCCATCCTAATTGACAGTGCTCCCAATCTAGAAATAACCCAAAAGTCCTTGCCGCCAGCAACAACACTTGAAAGCACTATGCTACCTTGCAGTATCTTCCACTAGATGCGTCTGTGTGGCATGCCAGAGACAAGGTGGGGTCCCTGGTAAACAGGGCCAAAATACAGCTGGAACTCAAGCTATGTGGAAGTCTGTTTGTCTGTGGGTGCAGCCATTTCCTTCAATAAGCAGGTTGTGTTTAAGGAAGACTATGATTTTCCATAGTGGGAAAACAGAACCTATGAAAAAAGGGCTTCAGGAATCCCAGAAGGGATTGGTCCAAGCACTACTACACATGGGAGGATTAAAGCAATTCAGAGTTTAAGTGCGTCAGAAAGCAGACCGGCTCGCCCATTGTAAGGGCAACCAGCTATTTCATGCAGCCAGCTGCTCTGTGAAATTCCTCACTGCATGGAGACAAGTCCTGCATCACTCGGATATTGCCCCTGTTGAATATGTCAGGCCCTGTACTTTTTGCCCCTATACTACAAGTCTGTAACACAGAAGGAGAACCAATCCACTGCTGACTTTTAAGGCACATTGAATAAAGCTGCTCCTATTCCTTGTCCGCATGTGCACTCTTCTCAAGCTGCAAGTGCAGTGACCTTACCTCACCCAGATCACCCCACCCCTCCGCCCACAGCGTGCTCATTTTGTCTTAATCTGACAATTCTTCGGGTAAATCAGCTTAACAAGCTGCAAGGCCTGCTCCAGTGACAGCAAACTCAGCATTAAGCAGCCCTCTGTTAGCTTGGCACCGTCTTCAAAGCCGCTCTCCTGTAGGAAACGAGACCCGCAGCCCTTGCTTGGCGCTGAGGGGAAGCCAAGAGCAGGTGCCTTAATTAAAACCACTTGCAGTAGGACGGAATTTCAAGGAGGGGTCTTCCTCCCTTGCCAGGACACACAAACCTTGGGAATGGCCTCGGTCAGGGCATAGCTGGCTTTGTCGGTAAGCCACACTTTCTCCTTGGGAGAGAGACCAGCACAGATGGCCTGCAGCTCCGTCAGGATCGACTCATACGGCACCACCTGGATTTTAAACTCGGGGTCCAGGGTGGAATCGAGCTGCAGATGCTCCCTCACAGCCGGGTCTGTCATGCGGTCGCCATCGATAAACAGACTGCAGGAATAGATCGGGAGGGAGCACATGAGTGCCGGTCAGATGGGAAGGGAGGGTTGCAGGGGAATCCTGCTGTGCTGGTGACATTTAGTAGAGAGAAAAGGCTTTTACTGATAAAAAGTAGTACTTCTGGCCATCTGACCTCCAAGCACTTTGCACCTCACTCTGAAATAAAGCCTCAGCCCTCCCACAGGGGGTACATGTCCCCTGTTTCACAGGGGGACATTGAGTCTCAAAACATACATATAGTACAACAGTGGGGGGCTGCTTTTTTGGCAGGTGTGCTATAAGTTAGCCCCACACCCACCCTAAGAGCCACTCTGATCCTCTTCCTCAGCCCAACCTGCTGTCCTACTTTCTGCCCCCTGCCTTGTGCTCTGTGCCTGATCTGCTGCTCTGCTTCCTGTACCCTTCCCCAATCTGCCATGTGCCACACAGAGACGGCCTGAGCCACTTGTGATGCCCATGCTGCAGGTTGGCCGCCCCTGTAGCACTGCACTGCACAGCTATGAACAGAACCCCCCGGGCCGGGTGCTAAGCATTAGACCAGGGGTCAGCAACATACAGCTTGTGAAGCCTGCTGAGCTGGAAGGCATTGTCCTTGCCCGCGCCCACAATGAGGCTAGCTAGCAAGCAGCAGTGCCAGGGCAGGGACAGGCAGCTTCCAGCTGTGCCTGCACTGCAGCCAGGGTTGGGGGAGATCAGGGAGAAGTTGCAGCAGTGCAGATGCCATTTGTAGATGCCCAGCCCCAGTGCAGCTCTCCATGGGCTGGAAGCTATGCCTGCGCTGCAGCCAGGGAGACATGGCAGTGGTGCTGGTACAGGCACAGCTCCCAGCTGCATGGATCTGGGGGCACAGGTGAAGCCCCACAAATGCAGAAGCCACCAGCCCATGTGGGACTGGAATCTGGTTGTTCTGGCCTGTGGCTTGTTGAAGGTTGCCAGCCTCTGCATTAGACCATGCACATTTGGCAGGCAGTGTGATGTATCCTAACAACCCCAGAATTAGCCATGAAGCCTGTTGCAAGGAACAGGATTGGGGGTGCAGGTCAGTGCTCAAACCCCTCGACACAGCAGCAAAAGATGCTGTGGTTTTTAAATGACTCTGGTGAATCACCTCCCGGAATTGCCCCAGGGGGATAAGTTCTCTTGCATCTGTATCTGGGGCAAATGCTCTGGACACCACAAAGATCAGAAAGGGCTTTGCATAGTCCTGATTTTACAGATGGAGAAAGTGCAACACAAAGAGACAAAAGCATTTTGCCCTGGATCACACAGCCAGCTGCACAGACAAGAACATAATCAAATCTCCCTGACCCACCCATTCCCCTGCTGCAATGAGATAAAAAATGCTAGGGAGGGGCATTGCAAAGGCAATTTAAAGAGACACGCAACGCCAGAACCAGGCTCGGGGAGAAAACAGGCGTGGATCCTCAGGCAACAATTAGACGAGATAAGGAAGGGGCAAACATAAATACCTGATGCTGTTGATTCCTATGATGGCATAAGCAAAAAACACTGGATTGTATTCAACATCAGAGCCTCGGAGATTGAACAGCCCTAGAAAGAGAGAGCCCATAATTATAGCCCTGTCTTCCTATTTGAGATCAACAGTATTAAGGAAAAAAAAACAGATTGAGGTTGTAATGCAAGCTGACAGTGACACACTAGGGCTTCAAGCCAGGCTCCAGTACCTGCAATCCTTATTGCTTTATTGGAAGTAAGGGGCTTTCACCGCAAGATGGCACTGGAGCCATAGCTACCAAGCTAACAGATCTTATACCCACATCTAAAGACAGGGACTAGTTTGCAAATATCTGGCATACCACAGGGGCAAGCAGGCTATGAAGTGTCCATGAAAACCTCCCATGCTGAACCTACCTGGCCAAGACAGTAGTTCTAGCAGACAGCATTTTTGGTACAGGAGAAAGCAAAGGCCCTAATACTCCAACGTGGCCTTGCTTTGGGTACCCTGAATTTCAGACCCTGGGCAGCTTTGATTTTCAAAACTGCTGTTCATCTTCAGCCACAGGTGAGAAGCTGGGTGTTCAGCATCTCCAGAAGTCAAGCTGAGCCCTCAGACTTGGAGGGGTCAGTCCCCTTTTGGAAATGTTCACTAGGGAATAAGGAACAGCACTTGTCTCCCCTAAATGCTAGGCTGGCACGGCACCCTGAGGGCTGTGTGATTTCAGTTGCATCAAAAATAATGTATTGCTTCTGTCCCTGGGAGAGAACAGGTAACCCGAAAGAAGCAAAGCCCCACAGACCTCTATGCTGAAGGGGTAGTTATTTGCCCGCTAAGCCAAATGAAGGTCCCCATACAGTGAAGAGGTGTTGGTGTCCTCTTCAGCATCACCCCCTCACCTGCAGAAACTGTCCCAGATTTGAAAATAGCAAAATGAAATAGCTAAATATATGGGAGGAAGGAGGGTTCAAACACGGGAAGGGAAGAGGGAACCAGACCAGCACCTCAAAATAAGTATCTCCTATGATCTCTCTGTATGCTACTATTAGTCTTTCCCAACTCCCATTGTTCATGGTCAGCCCTTGCCACGTATTGAGGCTGTAACCATCTGAGAGCTGGGATCTGTCACTGCTTTAACTGGAAAGCAGTGCAAATATTGAAGGAGAGAAGCCATTCTCTGCTAATTGAGGGCTCCCTAGGGTCACATTCACTGCTATCAGATGTATTTCCCTTTCAACACAGGAAGCCCTGGGCTTACTTATAGAAATGCATACGCATTGCACTGACTGTGCTTGTGACCACAGCAGCAGCATCAGGCGTGTTGTTTCCGCAATGGAGCTGAAAATCTGTCCGGGTCATTTGTACTCCCAAGCACGTGCTGCTCACGACACAGCATGTCAAACACATGAAGCACACAAAGCTCAATCGATGCTAGCACTGCTGAGGACATCTCTTGTTGCTCTTCCTCAGGTATAGTCCTGACAAGGCAACAGCAAGACACAGGCGTCTCCACCAGGATGTATTCTAGGCTCAGTCTGGGGTTCAGAGATATTATGCTCTCTCATTAGGCAGCAATTATAGTCTCCTCGGGCCTGTTCTGGCCTTACTCTCACCAGTCCAGCATATCTCTGAGGCTTGGGATAGAGGCCAAAATCAGGAAACAAAGTGCTAGGTACACTAGGATCCCATGACCCACGAGGAATCTCCTGCTGGTGCGTGGTCAGTGCTTGGTCCCCACTTGCACTCAGTCTAACCCAGAGGCAGACATATGCACCCTCACCAAGTCTGCAGATGAGGAATAGTAGATATGCTGGAGGGTAGGGCTAGGGTTCAGAGGTACCTAGACAAATTGGAGGACTGGATCAAAAGAAATCTCATGAGGTTCAATAAGGAGAAGTACAAAGCCCTGCACTTAGGATGGAACAATCCCATGCACGGGTACAGGCTGGGCACCGACTGGCAAAGCAGCTGCTCTGCAGAAAAGGCCCTGGGGGTTGCAGTGGACAATAAGGTGAATATGAGCAAGCACTGCGCGCTTGCGAAGAAGGCTAATGGCATGCTGTGCTGCATTAATAGGAACATTGCCAGTAGATGGAGGGAGGTGATTTTTCTCCTACGTTCAGCACTGGTGAGCCCACATCTGGAGTCCTGTGTCCAGTTTTAGGCCCCCACTACAGAAAGGATGTGGATACATTGGACGGATTCCAATGGAGGACAACAAAAAGGGTTTGGGGGCTGAGGCACATGATGTATGAGGAGAGGCTGAAGGAACTGGGCTTATTTAGTCCAGAGAAGAGAAGACCAAGGGGGGATTTAATAGCAGCCTTCAACTCCCTGCAGGGGGGTTGCAAAGAGGATGGAGCTGGGCTGTTCTCGGGGGTGGCAGATGGCAGAACAAGGAGCAACGGTCTCAAGTTGCAGCAAGGGAAGTTTAGGTTGGATTTTAGGAAAACTGTCTCACTGGGAGGGTAGTAAAGCACTGGAACAGGTTACCCAGAGAGGTGGTAGACTCTCCATCCCTGGAGTTTTTTAAGACCAGGGTAGACAAAGCCTTGCTTGGGATGATCTAGTTGGGGCTGGTCCTGTTTGGAGCAGGGGGTGGGACTAGATGCGACCTCCTGAGCTCCCTTCCTACCCTCATTGTCTGCGATTCTATGAAGTGGGGACTAGCAATGGACCCACTGGGTCGTGTTACAGGAGTCTGCACACTGGAGAGAGAGAGCTGGGGCCTCGTTTCAGCACATGTGAAAGCTAGCAAGAGTCTTGTGGAAAGCATGTGCGTGTACACTAGCCTGAGAGACTCAGGCTGCCGGTGACACCTTGTGAACAAAGAGACGCCAACAGCTTTGCTGCAGTAATGGCACACTTAACTGGAAAGGCTTCAAGAGTTTAAAACAGCTGCCTTGTTCCGGAGGTAGTGAGGGAAAGGTGGTGAGGACTACAGGATATTTTATGGCTAGAATATCTCATCAGTCAGTTCCTTCCTCAAATTGCCTGGGTTTAATACACGACCTCTCTT
>NW_005842251.1:1498133-1514040 GCF_000455745.1 Alligator sinensis
GGGCTGTGTTTCAAGTGTAGTGATTTGCTGCAGACATAGAGCCAAGATCTGCTCCCAACTCCTCTGAATTTACATCGCCGTGAATGAGAGCAAACTGTTGGGCCCCTGGAAATGAATGCTCGCCACTTATGCCCGTCTCACAGCTGCATCTGATACAAATTAATCAACATGCAACACGCAAACCCCTGGCATAATCTGCGCCTCTTGGCACTGGCTCCCTCTCTCCTGTCCCAGCCGTGAGGGACAGTTATGTTGTACAAGAGACTGACACGGATAGCTAACAACCCAGGCAGGTGGGATACTTGCATGCTACTTCATCCAAGGCTGTAACCACAAACCACGGGACCTTTCTCTCGGCCATCTTCAGGCGCAGAATTGTGATCTTCTCTTTCCAGCCCACCCCTGCAAAATACACAACACAGACGCTGTCTGAGGAGAGGTTTGTTCTTTAACTGCATGTGCTACAGCTCCTCTATTAGGAGGAATAAAAACAGAAGGGAACAGCCATGATGCATGGTAAAAGACGACCAGAATTTCAGTGGAGCCAAACAACCTATTGTTGACCCGTTCCCCTTCCCGTTCCCCTTCCCCTTCCCCTTCCTTTATGGACACAGCTGGGTCTCAAACTAAGTGTTCCCTTTTCCCAAAGACATATTTTTAATGCACCCAGCTCTATGGTCTCCAGACTCCAAAAACTTGTTTCTGATTTTCAGAAAACCTGGAAGAGAATAAATGGAGTCTTGTTAGATCCTTAATTTAATCAGACTTTTCTGGGCTGCTGTCAAACTTCTCACGTCATTTTAATGGGGAAAGAAAGGACAAAGAGAGGATTGAAAGAGAATCCAGCCCTCAAGGTTTGATCCCACTGACCTGTGTAGCTGAGACCCAGGGTGATCAGAGGTTTGCAAGGTCGTTGAGGGCGATCTACCCAGACCACATCAATGAGGTTCTCTGAGACTGGCACGAGAGCGTGACCAGCACTTCTCAGGACTTTGGACATCCTCTTCCACTGATCTGCCAAAGGGGAGAGAGTTCAGAGCTGGCTACAAAGACAAACAGTGAAATGCTAATGTCCCCTCTTTGTGAGGAGAAGCTGAAAAAGTCTGAGCTTTCTCCTTTGCCTTGGCTCGCTTTCCCTCTCCCAAAGCACGTAAGACAATAAGATCTCCATCCTTGGAGGTTTTAGGACCTCTGCTGACTTCCCTGGACCCAGCCATTGGAGGCTGGAAGTAACTACATACACTAGACTCCTGATGCCCAACTTCTCCCCACAGGCCCAATCCACAAATAGTGGTGTCAATGAAATGATTCCATGATCTCAAATATGGCTAGGGGGTCCACATTTTTATGGGATATAGCATATCTCCTAGACACTCACGTGCTCTAGCCACACAAGGACTAGACTGACAGGCAGACCCTGAAGATTCAATGAAAATTGAACTTTCTAACCTAGGGACCAGATGCTGGTTCATGCAGCCGTTCATGCCAGAAAGACTGCAAATGCAAAGAGGAAGACGGCTATTGACTCTGCCTCTTATGAAGGTCTTGGGTATACCTGTGCTCAGGTCCTGCACCTCTGACCTTATGAATGGGATTAGGTAGGTGTGACCAGGAAGCCATGCAAAGCCTTTGCCTCCTTATGCAGTCCTGCTGTGTACAATTTATTCCACCCTCCAGCAAGATGCAGCCATTGCAGCTACGGACAGGATCCTAAAGAACCTGAAGGTTTATTTTGTAGCATGCTGATGTACCTCTTTGGGGACCTAGTGATACATGATGCTTTCAAGCAAACATTAGCCAGTAGGTGACTGTCTGTTACACAATCACCTCTGAGCTGGAATGCAGCAGCTTTTAACAGTTTCATCACATATACTGAACCTGGGAAATGAGGATGGATCCCCCATCCTCCTAAAACTCCTAGGAATCTTCAAGTAAGCAGAATCTAATTCCCCCAAGCTAGAAGGAAGCGCATGAACTTACCAGCTGGTATGATGAAAGGGTCCACTCCAACTTTGGAGCCCTCTGGGAGCACACTCACTAGCCAGTCCTCCTGAGAAGGAGTATCCTTCACCCCTAAAGGAGAGAGGGAGAGTTTAAATAGCATTCAAAGAGCAAAGGATGCAGCAATGATGTCTATGGACCTTTCCAATACAGCCCATGCCAACAGCAAAGTCATAGTTTCAAGCACATGCTAAGATATGCCTGGAATGATCTGGTTGGGGCTGGTCCTGCTTTCAGCAGAGGGTTGGACTACATGACCTCCAGAGGTCCCTTCCAACCCTCATTTTCCGTGATTTTATGACATGCATGTGGCATCTCCTATAGATACAGAGCCTAACTTAATGCACAAAGCTATTCCTGCCATCTCCCTTTTGAAAGAAACCCTAATGCTGTGAAGGGCACTAGACTGGCATGAGTGCCCTCAGATGCTCTGGCATCCACTAGCCAGACTGTACGGAGTCTCCACATAGCTCGCAATGTGCATCAATAGCATGAACTCCCACTCACCCATCTTCATGAGTGTCCAGTTGTTGTCCATTTGACTGGCTGCCTGCAGAAAGTAGCGTCCATCCGTCCACATGGCTGCATTCTGCTCGGTTATAATGGCAGTACCTGGGTGGGGAGTATAACAGCAGTATAATGGAGAGCAAGGAAAGGAGAATGTTTCTTGTTATCAGAATCCAGGTAGGCAGAGACTAATGTGTTTGGTACCTCATTCGCAGGTCTAACACCGTACTAATAGGAACATGGACTGTTGCATCCAACTAAGCTGCAAACCCCTGTAGAGGCCTGCATCGGACAGTCTACAGCAGGGGGCTGAACATCTCTCTCCAACCCCTTCAGACTAGTTTAGCTTAAGCCCAGCCCAGCCACTCAGCGGGTGCATCTACATGTAAAATTAATCAGGCGCAATAAACTCAGGCACAAATTGTGCCAGCCTATTGCTCCCAGGAGCAGTGTTTACATGTGCGCGCGGGACCGCATCACATTGATCTGGGACAGAGCAGCCCCAGCTGGCAGGGGCACCAGGGGGTCAGCCTGCCAACCCAGGGCTACTCTGACCTGGCTCAACATGCTGCAGAGTGGCTGGCTAGGGCACGAGGGTGAGCGTCTACACATGCAGTGAGCGTTTACACATGCATTGCAGCACAGTAAATAACTTCACCGTAAGATAGTACTTGTGTTGGGCAGTACTAGCCTACAGCAGAGTTAATTAGTTTACTGCAGCCTAATAGCACCTCATGTGTAGACGCTGACACTTTACTGAGGAGCTAGTCAGCTCCACAGTAAAAGTCCTGTGCAGACGTGCCCAGTGTGAATGAACCAAACCCCTTTCCAGAATTACTGTGACTGGGCAACAGGTTGGGCATGAGAGACCGGAGCTCGGCACTAACACATGATGGGGGCAGCCCCTGTCCCAGTAAACTAGACAGAGTGAAAGAAGGGAAGCAAGATTAACTTCACTTTAGGGTGCAAAGCTGTGGTGGCATGGATAATTTTGCAAGGTACCAAAGAAACAGGAATTGAAGTCAATGGGATCGTTCACACGCTTCAGTGAGAGCATGTGTTTATATCCCTTGCTAGATCAAGGGCAAAGATATTAAAAGACTTGACCAAGGTTATAAAGGAAGCCTGTGGCAGAGGAGGGATTTGAACCCGTCTCTCCCGAGTCCTAGGCCCAGCCCTACAAGTGGCTATTTTCTCTCTTACAAATAGAACTTGCTGGAGGACAACTTCAAAGCCCCATCTAGGCTCACCAAAGCCTTTTTAAGCTGCTTGAGCCTGAACCATTTTAAAATAAAAGCTTTCATTCAGCGCGTGCTGTCTGAGCCCAGGACAGACCAAGCCGGAAACATCAGGTCCTAGAGGCAGGAACAAAGCGTTTCCAAATACAAGGAGAGGATTCAAAGCAGAGAAAGGAAGGATGTGAGGAAGCCACCCACAATGCATGAAGTAACAGGGGGGTTGTTTTATACAGGTACCACCCTGCTGCTCTGTATCCTTAGCGCTGTCCTCGCGAGGAGCTAAATGTGCTCGACAAAAGTTAATGAAGGAAGCCTCACAATACTGCACATTAAGTCAGTGTTATTAGTTAGAGCCAAATTATAGCTGGGAAAAAAAAAAGAGGTGTGGGAAGGTTAAGGGACTTGCCAACAATCACACGCAGCAAGTATGTTGCAGAGGACAGAGCCCAGATCCTCCGACTTCCTGTCCCGTGCCTCGGCCAAGAGAACATCCTGTCCTCCTGGAGGATAAGCAAACTCTTCCCAACAGCTCCATTTCCCAACTCAGTACTTCTGGCACTCGCCTCATTGGGAGGAGACTGGAAGGGTCTCGCATGCCTTGTTTACCCTGGATCCTAGCTCTGACAGCGAATGTGAAATCTGATCAAGCAAGAAGAAACACACGCGACGCACAAGCACCCCATGGAAGAGTTAACAGGACTTGCCTTCATATGAGGTTCACTCAGGGTTCAACCTTTTATGAAAGCATTGATACTACATCATTCCAGCTGGTGGCCAACTCATAATTTTGCAGATGCCGAAATGGGAAGGGAAATGTCCCAACACGTTGGTTGGGTTTGTCTTTCCACCCTGCATACAAGCTGTGCATTAGGCTTGCTTCTGCACAAGGGGAAATGTGGATTCAAATAACTACAGAGGTTCGGTACCTGCAGAGCCATCGAATCCAGAGATAAACGCCCGCCGGCAGTCACAGGGCGCAATGTACTCGCTCTGGAAAAATGAGAGATGCAGTAATTAGTGTCCAAAAAAATATCGGCGGATGAGAATGACTTTGATCAGCTCCGTTTCTCTCTGAAAGGGTTTGACTGAGAGACAGAAACATGTTTCACCCCAGGCTCCCTCCTGCAGGACACTGAATGATGTGTGATTATTTTATATTGATATCCGGTGATTTCTTTTGCAACCCCCCAGCCCTTTTCTCCCACAACCGTCTATAAACACTGATGTGCTTCAGAGTGTGCAGATGTTTATTTCGCAGCCAGCCTCCTCTTTTGGCAACAAACAACTCCTGCCTTTGAAGCTTCAGTGGGAGAGGAAAAGCACACACAAGCGCTCCTTGATCTCGGGAGGCGAGAGTACACACTGCATTAAAGCTTTAAACTTGGCTCTGTTTATTGATGTCCCTCTAGTTGGAACGTACAAGAAGCACTTGAAATCTCCCCCTCCCCGTAAAACAATGCCGTTAAAAGGAAACCGTCGGGGTGTTGGGCCAGAAGGCTTTTAAGCCCTTAGGGCAAGACATCAATCCTCTCACCTTTCTGTCCCCCGTTCACATCCAGCCCAAGCCAGTACTAATCAAAGGTACTGATTATTATCACTGCACAGGTGATTCCCTATGTGAAGCAAGGTGTGCAGGAAGGAGTTGGGGAAGAGAAGGGAAACTTGAGGCTAGATCAAAGGTCGACACTAGAGTTGGCAGGCATGGGCACCTTTTTTTTTTTTTTTGGCGCACACAGCAAAAATCCCCGAAGAACTAAAACAGCTGAGGAGGTAGAAATACCCAGAGTCCAGAGCCTGCTGCCAAAATGAAAAGGGAAAACTGATTGCTCTTGGAACCAGCCAGCACATCCTGGATTGGGATCCTGTTCCTGTACAATCAGAGGTCAGCATGGCTCGACTTGTTTTTAATTAACCTGCCCCATTCAAACAAACAGCTTAGGCCTAGCCAGCAGCTCCGAGGCTGGAGCTCTCGTCCTCGGTTCAAAGTAGCTGCAAAGATTCCCCAGCGAGAGTCTGCAAAAGGAGCGACAGAGAACTGTCCTCTCCCTTCCCCATTCTGCTGCGGCACTGAACGGCCACGGACAGAGCAGAAGTTAAACATCAGAGGCCCGATTCTCCATTCGGTCCGGCTCCTGGTGCACGCGGCGGAGGGGGAGAACAGCACCCGGCTGGTGCAGCTGCCAGCACATCCGCTCAGAATCCGCCAGGACGTTTATTCTCCAAAAATCCTTTTCCTAAGTTTCAAACACAAGCTATTGAAAACTAAAGAGCTCGGGAAAAGTGATGGGGCAGGAAGAGGGCTCAGAAGGCTCCTGATTTAGCAGTGTGAGCCCAGTTGTCTTTCCGTCACTTCCTGCGATAACTGCAATGCCTGCTAAAGCCAACACTGTGCACCTGTAAATGCCAAGCACCGTGTGGAGCTGCTGCCCACCAAAGCCAGCCAGATGACGGGAGGTCCACTCGTGGCTTCCCTGAACCTCAGACTGACCCCTACCCCAATCGGGCCCTTCACGGCTACCCCCCACCACACCTGCTGCGTTCCTGTCAGCCAGGAACATGCCCCTAGGGAAAGCCATCCTGGCAGCCCCCATCCAGAGAGCACTCTGCATTGAGTAACCCCTTTGAAGTCAAAGGGATCACTCACATGAGTGAACATGTGCAAGGTCAGGCCCTATAGCACTGAAATCTGCTAGATTTGCTGTCCGGTAGCAGGTGCAGTGCCTTCTAGCTCCAATGCAGCACAGCAGTCGAGGCAGTCCACTGTACCCTCCGGACTGACCCTGGCCCAGGACTATTTAAAACAAACCCTACTGCACACCTTGGAGATGGATCCATGCTCACTGCAGCAAGGTCAACACCACTGCGAAAGCCAGAATAGGTCAGGGCAAGCTGTGGAAAACTGAGCAGAGGGCACTTCTATCCACCCCAATATGGAGCAGTGGTTACTAGTTGTGGAAGACCAGCCTTAAGGGATGGTCAAAGACAGGTGATAGTAGTGTTGGGGTGGGAGTGAATCAAGTCATGGTGGAGCCCGAGCCAAAATCACCCATCCAAACCCAACTCAGAGGTGGGATTTGAACCCGAGCCTCCCGGACTCAATGGATAACCTCCTTCCACGACACCCGCTAACATATCCAACTGGAACAGTCCCCAGCTTCAAGGAAATACAAACCCCAGATCCACTTTGAACTACATGGCTCTATCAAGCTATTGCCACCGCAGCCGGGGCCACGATACATATCCTGACAAATGCAACATGGCGAATCATGGATTTCTCAAGATCCTTACCAAACTGGAAAAAAGAAAAAAAAAAAAACAGAAAAAATATTTGGTTTGGTCAGAGAGACATAGACGTTTAAAAAATTGTTTGATGAAATGGGGAGGAAGATGAAGAATTTCATTTTGGTCCAACCCCAAACATTTTGTTCAATCCAAAAATGAAATTTTTTATTTCACTTCCAAATTCTTTAACCCTTTTCAACACTTCCTTTTTTTTTTTTTTCTTTTAATTTAGGCCAATTTTTAAACAAAAAATGCCATTTTAATAGGAAAAAAATCAAAAAGTTTTATTTAAAAAATGTTCAAAACAAGAGATTCCTAAATGAAATCTCTCGCTTTCAAATGGCTGAAACAAACTGTCCCCGTGTTATCAAAACTTCCCTCCATTATGTTCCAGCCACAACAGTTTGCTGAATTCAAGCCAATTCTGTGAACAGTTGCAATCCCTCAAACCCCATTTTTGTCCGATTTTTACTATTCATCAGAAATATTCCTGCCAGGTCTATGACTAACAGCTAGACTGGGATTGTCAAAGGAACTAAATGAACTGTGCGTACTGTAGGAGACTGGCACCTACTTCCTTTGGCTCACAGATGAACCTCAGCCCTCTCTTCTGTGCCGTGGGCTGAGAAACTGGAGTGCCTTACCCCCACAGCCACACTGGGTGTATTGGCTCAGGACAGATCTTTGACCTTTTTGACCTAATGTCCAATGCATGGGAGCCTTCTCATGGACTTCAGTGGGTGTTCGCCCGGCATCTCCCCCACTTAACAAGCTGGTTCACAAGGAAGCTGACTATTCCCTCCAATCTCCTACCACCAGTTTAGAGTTATGCTATGGCTTTGGTGTCCAAAATCAAAGTGAATGGTGCAGCCAAGATCCAGCACTGGCTAAAATGGTCATAAATTCGAGGGCAGCCTCAGGGAAGTCAGAGCTTCTGAGATGGGCCAACTCTGTTCCTCACACCAAGTAAATGTGAGAAGCTCATGGATCGGATTAAGGTTTTAATAGGAGGTGTGCTGCAATGTTCTGGATGGTAAAATGCAGACGATGCCACAACCCGCTAAAAAAGGGAGCTGGGGATACATCACACACCACAGGAAAAGGGTTTTAAGGTTCACCCTAAGCTGAACTCCTGGAAACTGCAGCTCTCTCCTGGTACAGTGGCTAGAAATGAGGCAGCTCTCACAGCAGAGGAGACCTCCTAGACACAAACCAAAAGGCCACATAACAAGCAGCTTTCATCAATCGCTTCCTTCCACACTGTTTTGTTCTGTACAGAAACCTGAACAAATGGTCCAGCAGGGCGTGAAACCGTGGGGTTCCTTGCATTACTGCATTCGCTGTAGGAAACACCAATATGGGGGTGGGGGAGAGGGATAGGAGCCCTGCAGGAGGCATCCCTTCGCATATGTGACCACATTTAAACTTTCACCAAATGAGCCCAGAGTTGCGTGTGGGCCAAGACGGAGCTTGAAGCACAAGCGTGCTGACTAGCAGCAGGGGAACTCTTCACCTACTGCACCTGGCTGCCAGGCCAGACTCTTTAAAGGGAAATATGTCATTACTGTGTTGCCAGGGCCCAGTTCAAGCTGCTTTGCACTCTGTGTCCACGTCTGTACAGTACTTGCATGCCAAGCACACAGATTCAGGAGCTTTTGACATGCATTTGCACAGATGTTAAGGGACAATCTTGGAGCCTAGTCAAGGGAAGATCGGGCCCTTTCAGATCTGAAATGATGGAGGGATAAAACACTCCTATAACACAGACTCTGAAGATGGAGGAGAGCCTATGGAAACGGTGAGAAAGGGGTCAACAGTTTGAAGTTGCGCTGGTATAAATCCCTACCATTCACCAAGGCAGGCTTAAGTGCAGGAGACACCCAAGCATCATGGCAACCACAATAATTAAACTCCCAAGACAGAAGCCCCAGGATGACCTCCTGCACTTGGTACAGAGAGGAGGACAGCTGGAGGGACAGGGCCCCAGTTCTGCAGATACAAGGGACATGGGACCTGCTCCCTAGGGCAGCAGTTCCCAAGCCATGGGTCATGATCCCAAATGGGGTCACAACAGCAGCAGATGGGGTTGTGAGATGGTGCTCTCTCCCATGCCATGTCCCGCCTGCTGGGCTCCAGAGGCCCAGGGGATGAACAACAGGGAAGGAAGCCCCAAGCCCACAGTGGGCATCCCACATCCTCCCCACCCACCGTGGGTCCACTCTAGCCATGCCACCGGTGGGAGAAGGGACAGGGGTGGGGGGGCCGGGAGCCAGCTCTACACTCCAGCCTCAGCAGCTGCTGCTACCTGCGGGCAGCAGCCAGGACTCAGGCACTGCTGCGGCAGGGGCTGCAGGTCCTGGCCCTGAGGCACCTGGGGAGTGGGGGGCACCAGCAGGGCCAGGGGGCTGGGAGTGAGGGGCACCTGGAAGAGGGAGAGAGTTGGGAGTGAGAGGCCATGCTGAGGAAATGTCTGGGAAGCACTGCCCTAGGGTCGTCTCCAAAGCTCCTCCGTGTGAGATCTGTAAAGTCTTTGTGAAACTAGAAACCATACTCCAAGGGTCAGGATGGGAAGAGCCACTGCTCTGGGCCGCCGTCATTTTGAGGACATACACCTCCCTGGAGAAACTTTGCCCAAGAGTTACTGGCAGAACCACCAGCACTGCGTTTCCAGAAAATAATAAACACAGAAGAAACCTCCCCAAACCATCTCTACAACAGCCCTCAACGCTGCTCCCCCAGCTCATCCAGGCTTTTATACTGGAATGATTAAAGCAAGCAAAAGAAATCAGAACCGGGACCATCTACAGGCCTTTACATTTCAGCTAGACCAAATCGCCATGACTCTGCTGTCCGTACCTGGTGGGCATCTCCCGAAGGGACGATGTAGGCCTGGATGGGCTCTGTGACATGCTTTGAGCTCCTCATCACCTGGCGCAGCTGCTTCAGCAGCTCTGTAGTAACCTTTGAGCTCATCTTCCTACCTGCAATACAAATTAGAGGCAGTATCGTAACACTTCTCCAGCACTCGCAGCCTGTCTGCTTGTAAAGGGCCTGATTATATTCCCATTCAAATCAGAAGCAAAGCTCCCTTGGATGTCCACCATGGAAGGATCATCCCACATGACTTCTGGATTCTGGCTCCCTGCCATGTCTCATTTCACCTGATTCATTTTAAGGACAAGAGTTCAGGCTTAACACTTTAAGGTGAGATCATGCAGACCCTGGGGCAAAGCTTTCCCATATCAGCGAGTGACTTGTATGGATGACCGTAATATATCGGCATGACTGCGTAATAATATCCTAGTGTGATAGATATCTCCACACCTTCCAGTAGCCAGCACCAGCAACCAGCCAGCTGACTGCTTTCTCCTAGCCAAAGGAGATGCTCTCTCTTAGCTCGTTTGATAGAGGCCTGGGCACTTGGTGTTGAAGGTTTCTGGTTCAAGCTCCATTGCTAATCATGGCATCTCTACCCATGGTCATCACGTAGGCAGGAAAGTCCTCAACTTGCCTTGCCCTGCAAAAATATTGCCAGTTACAGTCTTCTGATCTGCCCTGCCCCTTTTCTGGTTTCTGCACCCAAATGGATCAGTTAAAGATGCGGTTTTTCGAGCCTGTGTGACAGCCCCAGTAGTGATTTTCCATAGATGCGTGGGTGGATTTCTGGATTATGTTAGACAAAACAGCCAGACATCCTCTCTGGATGCAGACAAGAACCATCCTCTGGGGATTTTTATACACCACTTGCATGTTATTATTCATGTCGTTTATACAGCAGCCGGGAGTACAGCCCAGCAGCGGGAAGAATGTCTGGGAAGCACTGCCCTAGGGTCGTCTCCAAAGCTCCTCCGTGTGAGATCTGTAAAGTCTTTGTGAAACTAGAAACCATACTCCAAGGGTCAGGATGGGAAGAGCCACTGCTCTGGGCCGCCGTCATTTTGAGGACATACACCTCCCTGGAGAAACTTTGCCCAAGAGTTACTGGCAGAACCACCAGCACTGCGTTTCCAGAAAATAATAAACACAGAAGAAACCTCCCCAAACCATCTCTACAACAGCCCTCAACGCTGCTCCCCCAGCTCATCCAGGCTTTTATACTGGAATGATTAAAGCAAGCAAAAGAAATCAGAACCGGGACCATCTACAGGCCTTTACATTTCAGCTAGACCAAATCGCCATGACTCTGCTGTCCGTACCTGGTGGGCATCTCCCGAAGGGACGATGTAGGCCTGGATGGGCTCTGTGACATGCTTTGAGCTCCTCATCACCTGGCGCAGCTGCTTCAGCAGCTCTGTAGTAACCTTTGAGCTCATCTTCCTACCTGCAATACAAATTAGAGGCAGTATCGTAACACTTCTCCAGCACTCGCAGCCTGTCTGCTTGTAAAGGGCCTGATTATATTCCCATTCAAATCAGAAGCAAAGCTCCCTTGGATGTCCACCATGGAAGGATCATCCCACATGACTTCTGGATTCTGGCTCCCTGCCATGTCTCATTTCACCTGATTCATTTTAAGGACAAGAGTTCAGGCTTAACACTTTAAGGTGAGATCATGCAGACCCTGGGGCAAAGCTTTCCCATATCAGCGAGTGACTTGTATGGATGACCGTAATATATCGGCATGACTGCGTAATAATATCCTAGTGTGATAGATATCTCCACACCTTCCAGTAGCCAGCACCAGCAACCAGCCAGCTGACTGCTTTCTCCTAGCCAAAGGAGATGCTCTCTCTTAGCTCGTTTGATAGAGGCCTGGGCACTTGGTGTTGAAGGTTTCTGGTTCAAGCTCCATTGCTAATCATGGCATCTCTACCCATGGTCATCACGTAGGCAGGAAAGTCCTCAACTTGCCTTGCCCTGCAAAAATATTGCCAGTTACAGTCTTCTGATCTGCCCTGCCCCTTTTCTGGTTTCTGCACCCAAATGGATCAGTTAAAGATGCGGTTTTTCGAGCCTGTGTGACAGCCCCAGTAGTGATTTTCCATAGATGCGTGGGTGGATTTCTGGATTATGTTAGACAAAACAGCCAGACATCCTCTCTGGATGCAGACAAGAACCATCCTCTGGGGATTTTTATACACCACTTGCATGTTATTATTCATGTCGTTTATACAGCAGCCGGGAGTACAGCCCAGCAGCGGGAAGAACTGTCCTACAAGCTTGTCCAGGAAGCCGAATGGAGAGTGTCCCGCATAGTCCCTGCTCAAAGCAGGTCCATCCCCGATTAGATCATTCCAGCCAGAGCTTTGTTGAGTCAAGCCTTAAAAACCTCCAAGGACGGAGCTAAGGCTCTTTTAAAAACAAGATTTACCATCCAATAATCTTTAACAGCTCTTTACAATGTGAACCCCAGACCTTTCTGGCACAGGAGATGCCAGTGAAGCCGGATGTGAGCATGAATATTATGGGCCTGATGCAGAAATTATAAGGCAATACATTTTATGCAAGTCAGATCACTTGATTAGAATGGTACTAGGCCTTAGAGACCAAGACACTGCGTCTCTCTCAGACTTCTCCACAGGCCTCTTCCATCTCTATCTCCTCTTGGTTGACCCAGTGTTTCTCTGCAGAACCAATGCAGCACAGCTCCCTACGGGGTACTTTCAATGCCTTTATCTAATCTAATCATTCTTAAAGAAGACGCAGAGGCCAGGATTTCGTCCTCGAGTTTCCCAGTATGTGGTTCAGAGACCAGCTGGTTGGTACACCATGTTAGACATTGTATTATCGTGTTTAGATCGGGGTGGCCAACCTGTGGCATAAGTGGCAAGGGCAGCCTGTGTTTGTGGCATGAGGCAGACTGGGGAGGTGACAGGCAGCACAGCAGCAGACGAGGCAGAAAGCAGAGCAGCAGATCAGGAAGGGAGTACAGGGCAGCAAGCAGAATGCAGAGCAGCAGATAGGGCAGAGGAAGGATACCGGAGCCACTCAGGCAGGGTGCAAGCCCCAGCTATGAGTGGGGAGGTGTGTACCAGTCACTGGGAAGAGTGCATATGAAAAGCACAGTTTATGTAGAAAGACTAGAGCACGGGAGGCATGAAATATTACAGAGGCACAGGGGGATGAAGGGACTTGTCCATGATCAGACAAAAAAGCTGTAAAATAGTCAAGAACAGAATCCAAATCTAATCACCAATCCACGTATCTAAACAACAGCCCCAAGCAGTGGGAGCACAGTAAGGTGCTGCCTGCCTTCGAGCTTCGGTTTTCTTTAGAAATGTGGATTTTGAGAGTACAAGACAGGACAAGATCAAAGCAGAACACGTGCTGATATGCCACAGGTGAAATCTAGCCCCAGCAACAGCAAAGGCAAAAATCCTGTTGACTCCCCAGAGAAAGGAGGTCGCACCAGAGCCGTCTCCAGGCAGGCTTCTGCGGGCATGTACCTCTGCGAGCTACCCGAGACCGTGCTTTACTCTGGTCGCTCTTTTCCCTCCCATGCAATGAGCTAATCATTGACGCTCCCTGTTGAAGCAGGGACATGAGAAAGGAGAAACGATCAAAGGAGGCCAGTTGTTTTTCTGGACAGGGCCTCCTTTCCCCAGGATGTACCCAAGCTGCTGTGGGGAACGTGGATCAGATAAGTAAGGAACAACAAGGAAGCAAGAGGGAGGGATGGGATGAAGGAAAAAAAAGCAAACAGCACCCTACTGAAAGACTGATCTCCTCGATAAGTAACCAGGCTAAAGGATCCCTGTCCAATTCTGTCAGTCTCCCATGCAGTGATTCTCACCCGGGGCCACATGGCCCCGAGGTGCTGTATGATCCTTTTAAGGATGTCGCAAGGTACCGCACAATATTAGCACTCTTAGGTGTGCACACACCTGCTCAGGATTCAGAAGATAAACCCAGAGATTTCAAACAGGAATCCAGAGTATCAAAAACAGTCTGGCCTGTGCTGCTCTTCCTACTTTCTTTGCAACAGAAGAATTGCTCTGTTACTTTTCCATAGTCAAAAAACAACTGAAAGAAAGAGCTGGTGTTTCCCGGGGGGTGCCCCGAGTCTATCAAGGGGTGCTTTGGGTCTTAAAAGGTTGATAACCACTGCTCTAGTGCAAGAGCAGCTATTTTTTCCCCTGATCCTTGGGTGGTCACTTTGTTTGGTCTTCCTGTGTTTTTAAGAGCAAAGCTGACCTTTCCCCTCTGCGGTAATTATAGCCCCGGACTAAGTTAAAATAGCTTCTCTGTCATTATTTGCTCACTCAGTGATTAGAACCAAGCAATACCAAAATTAAAGTAATTGTCTGGCTAGTGCAAGATGCAAGATAATCCTCTGTCTTGACATTTTCAAAGCCATCAAATAACCAGAGCCCACATTACCTGCCCTCTGTCGTCCTTCCCCAAGCCTGGATTCCTCTTGCCTTTGATTGCACAAATACCATCCAGCCCTTTGCTCTGCCTTATTACGCTCACTGGTGCCTGAGAAAGCAAAGGGCAAAAATTAAAAGTCTAGCAGACTTTGGCCACCATAAAACTTCCTTAGCCAACAATAAGAGACTGCAAAGGCACTAATGTTACGCTGGACTGCGTGAATTACTGATACCCTGTATCCCGTGGTGTGCAATTGCATGTGGTGTCAATGACAGAGCATTCATCCAACAAGTCATGGTCATTTAATCTTCACCACTCACATGTAGCTTTGCACATTCGAGGCAGGTTATACTCTTCACTGCCGTAAGTTTCCTATTAAAGAGTACTAGGTTTCCATTTTGCAGATGGGAAACCTGAGGCAGTGTTGAAGTAACACACCCAAGGCCATTCAGCAGTCAGGACCAGATTTCCCCAAGATTTCCTAGTATCCAGTATGGTGTTTGCTTATTTCTCAGATGTAAGCATCAAATGGATTCGCATCCCTTTTAATTACATGCTTGCCAGTTTGATACTCTATGCACAGCAGCGGATTTCAGCTTTATTTTCCCCGAGTCTTGTTTAAACCGTCTTCGTGAGCTTGTACCGAAAGCTTAACTATACGCCGAGAGCTTCTGGGCAGAAAAGCATTAGATCAGAGGCTGTTCCTCCCTGGAAGTCGTGGCTTTCCCCTTGAAATACCTCATTTTAGACAGACGAACATCTTGGAGGGAAGAAAAATGTGGACAGCTTGCTTCAGACAATAAAGAGCATGTGACCTCTGAAAACCAAAATCCAAAGTCACTTTTGAGAATGCACGTCACATTTGGGGCCGTTTTAGAAATCTCTTGTTTTAGGAGTAACGCATTAAAGACAAATTAGCAGCCCCCTCTCTCCAATTTAAAAATCATGTTCGTTAGCTCAGTGCAGCGGTTGGTATTGCAGCTGGGACAGCGCGGGAGCTAAAACGTGGCAAAGTGTGCGTGTTAGGGAAAGCGGTACGTGCACAAAAACACCTGCCGTCCAAACGCCGAGGCAGAGAGCGGTACCTGGGGAGAGGAGCCAGGGAGATTTCATCCTGACAGCTGAACGGCCTTGGGTGTGTTCCTTCAACGCGGCCTCAGGTTTCCCATCTGCAAAATGGAAACCCAGCGCTCAATAGTCCTCTTACAGCGAGGAAAAACACAGCCCGCCTCGAACGGGCAGAGCTGCGGATATGAACGGTGAAAATGAAACGAGCGTGACGTGCAATCGGCTCTGCTGATCTGCAGCGACCGATACCCAAAAAGGAGAGATGTCATTACTCGTCCTGCCTCCGGCCCCGGTGACAGGATCCAGGGAGGACCCAGGCTCTGCCGGCCCGGCCCGGCCCAGGCTGCCCGGGGAGGGGAGGCGAGGCAAGGGCTGGTGACAGCAGCTGCTGGCTCGGCCCCTGCCCACACCCACACCCACACCCACGCACACGCTGCTGCTGCCCAGGCCCGGGCGGGCTCCAGCACGTGCCCCGGCCTCTGCCCGTGACCGCCGGCCGG
>NW_005842251.1:1514080-1521987 GCF_000455745.1 Alligator sinensis
CCTCCCCGTGACGTCAGGGGGACTCGTCACGGGAGATCTGGGGGCTTGTAAGGGTGGGTGGGAGAGAGGGAAGTGGGGTGGGATTTGGGAGGGGGAGCCAGTAGCAGCAGGACTGCAGCTGGAGACACCTCCTTGGGGACGGGGCGGGTGCCAGGGCTGGGGACTTTGCCTGGGCTGTGCCCATGCTCCTGCCGGCGCCCAAGCTGGAGGCTCCTGGTTGAGGGTCTTGCCCCTCCGCTCAGGGTCAGACCCATCGCGTTGGGGGCCAGGAAGGAAGTTGACCCCCTGGTCAGGCCGATACAGACGGGGGTTGCCTTCCTCTGTGCGGGGCAGAGGGAGGAGGGAGGCCTGGCCCTCCACCCCAGGTCTCTGGAGCATTTGATATTGAGCGCCGGCTGCGGCGCTTCGCCTGGGGCAGGCAGGTCGGATGCTAGTGTGCGTTGTGCCGGGGTTGGCGGGAGTCTGGTGCAGCGTTTAGGTGATGGTTTGGATGGGGCTGACGCTGCCCCGGGCAAGGGGCCGGACTAGATGACCTCTGCAGGCCCCTTGCAGCCTGACTTCTCCGTGACGCGGCCCTGCCTATCAGTCCCAAATCTCCAGCGCCATCCTGGTTTTCACAGGATCTCACGCTTGGGATTTGAAGTGCCCCAGAGGACCTATAAACCCCATCCTTGTGCTGCCCGTTGCGCTGAACCAGCCCCCACGTTGCGATGGCTGAGCTCGTCTCCTCCGTGGGCAGATCCAGGACAGCGGCTCCCAATCTGTGGTACGGGTAGCACCAGTGGCGCACAGACAAACTGTCAATGGTACGCGTTCACAGATTTATTATGATGACTTGATCACCAGCAAATTTTTGTCATATACTTAAGTTTGAGCTGGAAAATTGGCAGGTGGCACTTACGGTTGTATCGTTTTAAATTGGCGGTGTGCAATCTGTCACTGTTTGGGAGCCGCTGATCTAGGATTTTGAAGGGGGTGCACGTAGGGAGATGCATCATCACATATGACACAACACACATTTTTCTTCAGGTAAAAAGAACCTAGAAACTCTACTAATGCTCTAGGGGCATTAGTCGAGCTGTATTATTCAGCTTTAGATTGAAGCAAAAACAAATATAACTTTATTGAAATGAGTCAGAAACAGTCTGCCGGGCTGTGAAATAGGAGCTGCCAGGAGCAGCTCACAGACAGCAGAATTGCAGAAGAAACGCTAGCTTGATTAGTGGAGCATTAAAAAATGAGACCGGGTCCTTAACACCTGGGGAGCGAAGAGATCTGAAGGCATTAGGTAGATTTGTTTTAACGAGCCATGAATTCAATTGATGCTCTCACTGGTGCCTGAACAGAAATGCAGCTGCCACTGTCAGGCGGCTGGTTTTAAACTGTTGGTGGCGCAGGAATCAAAGGCAGGCACCTGCACAAGTGCACCCACCCTGGATCCACCCCGGTCCTCTCAGACACAAGGCAAGTCGCAGAGGAGTGAGGGAGCGCTCCTGGGAAAGTGCGGCAGCCTGGTGACAGCAATGTTGTGGCGCTGCTTTGCACGGTGGGCTGCAGATGGTGGACGGTGTTTTGTTTCTTGCAAAATATATCCCTAAACTTCTTGCAACTGTCTGATGCAACGGTCAGGTCTGGGGGGTTCAGAATGCGTTATCTCCGTTCCAATCCAGGGTACTTTCTTCCAGGAGCAGGGTAGCTTCTTTCTGAGGCTTTATTGGCGTGCCGTGGCCCCCAAGGCAGTGATCTGGAGATCACCAAAGGCTCCCTGACCTGGGAGGAATGTGGCCAGGGCCTCAGCTACCTTTAGGACCTGATTGTTTGCTGCGGCAGATAGGAGCCCTTAGGACAGGCTGCCGAGACTTTCCCTCCCCCCTCGCTGTGCTCTCCCTAGTGATTGCTCGGTGGAGATGAGCATCCCTGGGGAAGACACTGTAGCTGGTGTGAACAAAGGGCACAGCAAACAAATGTGGACTTTCAGCTTCCCTTTCTTCCCATTCACTGGGCTCAGCACTTACAACCAGCGGCTCACAGTAAGCCCTCAGTGACAAGTCACCCCTGTCCTCTGTGCCGCCTCCTATTCACACCCACGTAGCGTGTTGTTAACCATAAACCTGCAAGGAACTGGACTTGCACAGTGGCATTTAACCCTTTGCTCGTATGCTGCAGCCACAGCCTGGTGGGGGAGGAGGGCTGTTGTTTATTGCAGGAGTACAGCAGATTTACATGCAAATGTGGGGGTCCAGGGCAGCTGGGGAGCCTGATGCCCAGGCTTCAGCCCAGAGCCAAAGAGATGTCCTCAGCCTCCACTGACTTCCTCCTGTGGTCAGTGCTTAGAAACTTACCTGTGGACCTTTTTGGGCAGACAAAAATTACTGAGAGCAGTAGTAATGGTACCACCCACTAGCTCTTCTGTAATTTCTGTTCTTTGGTAGATCTGAACATGCACATTAATATTACTGTACCTATTTTACAGATTGGGAAACTGAGGCCAAAGAAGAAAGCAAGGACCCAGACCTCTGCCAGCAACACTAGGTACTTGAGCCCTGCTTCACTGCCACTCAAAACACCTAAATCCAAAATTCAAATCCTTTAAAACCCCTGCTCAGTTGTCATAAAATCACCATTCAAGCTGCCTAGGCAACTTAAAAGTCTGCTTCAGAGCACACCCCCGTGCTGCCTACAACCTAGCAGTGAGGAGCTGCTCAGCACACCAGCCCCGTTAGGATTCACAAACCAGGTGCTCCTCATCCTGTGTCATCTGCCAGGCCTAATCTAAGAGGTATTCTCAGAGTATACTCAGATGATCAGATTGTACGCTCCTAAATCTCCAAGGCCTGTTTCTGTCTGCAGTGGCAGGCACCCGCTGTGTGCTCAGGTCAGAGCCTAGAGTGGACACGCATCAAACTAGCTCCATCTTCCTTAGCTGGCGTGCACAAGAGCTGCATTGATTTTGCCACCCGACCCTGGGAACAGAGCTGGTGTCATTGGGTCATGCAGTCACAGGAGAACAAGAACGCCTGTGTGAAAGCCCACGCCTGCTGGAAAGGGTTCATGAGCAAGCTGCCCTCCTGGCTGCACCTGCGCCCTGCAGTAATTGGGAAGGCCTGGGGTCTAGGGCAGGCCTGCTTTCTCCGCTACAACAGTGGCCGGACCCGTGGTGGTTGTTGGCCTGGGGAGTGGCTCAGGAAGGAAATTGGGAGCTAGCTTCACGACGTGGGGAAGGGGAAGAGAGACTTTTTTTTGCCTTTTTAAACCTTTATTATAAAAATATTAAAAACAAAAGGGTGAAGGTGCAAAACTGTGCACCCCCTCCCCCCAAACCAAGGACTGAGCATGAAACATTTGTCAGCAACAGAAACACTCATGTCACCAGAGACTGAAACCAGATCCCTTGTAAATTTTTTCCAACTATTTAATTTGGTCTAATAAAAGATATTGGATTTACCCAAAGAACCTTGTCCGCCTATGTCCTTAGACCAGCACAGCTAAAACTACACCCATGCCACATGAGGTTACACATTTAGCACTAGCTGTCCATCCTCCACCTTGATGGCCCAACATGCCGCAGACGGGTCCACGTTTTGTTGCAGGGTGAAGTATCCAAACTCAAATGTGGCGCGCATGCAGACCAAGAAGTGGACGAGTTGGAGGGCATTTTTCAGAGCTGGCCCCTGCCAACTGGTTTTTGCAGCTTTTCAGGGTTGCCCTATCAGCCTGGCCCAGCAAGAAATTGGTCAGGCAAATCATGCTTCCCTTGACTGCTTGGTATGGGATAGAGAAAATGTATACAATCTCAGAGAAGTTATAGTCCAGCATGTCAAAGCGGGCACTGAGGGCAGTGAAGAGTGGCTGCAGCCAGGAGCAGTCCTGGAAAACATGGGGCACTCTTCTCCATCTCCTCCTCACAGCAAGGGAAGGCCATTGATGCCTCCAGGTCTTGGTGGCAGGAGAAAGAAAAAGGTGGCAGTCTTGAGGTTTTTCTAGTCTGAGTTTGGTTTGTATTAACAAATGGAGGAAGGACTGGGAAGGCTCTGGTTGTGATGGCGAGTCCCTCAGGCTGGAGCGATGGTCATGGCCAGTTTATCAGGCCACCCTAGTGAATGATTGGGAACCCCCACAGTGGACTGATCTAATTGATGGGGCTTTGTTCCAGTGAAAAATAAGTAGTGATGCATTCAAGTGATGTGGTGATATAGGCTATTTCTCCCATTCTCACCCCAGCTTCCTAAGGGGTCTTGGGGAACCCTGCTCTTCAATTGCTCAGGCATTTAACGAGGGCTGTGTGGATGGATGGGGCTCCCCACCTTTAATGGTAGCTAATTTTTAAGTCTTATCTCAGCATGTTCAGTGTGCCTCTTACTCTGTCAGTGGATACCTTAGGCAAGGTTTGTTCTGAATAGGAGACATTTTCCTACCCAAGGCTCCCAGCTGCAATGGAAACAGGAATGGTAGACGTAACTGTAGTATGCAGTTTGAAATCAGAGATGTGCGCATGTGGATGGGTTAAACTCAGTCCTGCACACACAACATGGGTTTGTTCTCGTTCTGTGCTCCCTCACCCTTTGAGTTGTCTCTGTCTACAGTGTGTCTCTTGGATTGCTTGCTCCCCCTTTCATCCACCAAGCGTGGAAATGCTGTAGCGACGCTGCCCTGGGAACATCCTCTCGAGCCCGTCGGGGACAGAGACCAGTTACAGAGGGTGCCCTCGCTGCACCACCGTGTTTGGTGCGTGTGAGTAGAATGGGGTATGCACTTCAGAGACAGGGAGATGCTGCCGGCATACCAAATGCATCTGCTCGCAAGAGAAGCATAGCAGGGGTGGACAGGATAGCGCTGACTGTGTATGCTTAGGAAGACACCAGTAGCAGTAATGTAGTATTGTCCATCAGGGTAGATTACCTGAAGATTCAGGTTGTTAAATGTCCGTATTCTCAGTACCATAAACTCAATCACGTAAGAGCTAAGGGACCATAAAAAAGGCTGTAAATTCTTTGTTTATTGGCTGATCCCAGTGTCCTCGTGTCTATCCTGATGATCACCTTTATGGGCTCCTCCAGGAGCTGAGAAGGGCTCAGAAGTCCTCATACCTGCCCATGCTCCCTTTTTCTGGGCACAGTGCCTAGGCTGACCCTACAAGTAGCCTGGAGAGTTTCATGGTAAGGCAGATCTCCCAAGCAGCCAGTTAAACCAGCTCTGCGCAATCAGTGTGAAACAAAAAAAGTTATTTCCACGGGAACCGGAGCAGGACCCTCCGTCCTATAAGGCAGTTGCATGAATTGGAGCCAAAAGCGTACGAATAGTTAATAATAATGCATCCATTTACCACGCAGAAATACACACTGAAGCTTTAAACCGTTCTGAATGCACCGGAAGGTAAATAGGGGAGAGACTATCATCACAGAAGGAAAGCAAGTGGGAGTGGTGAGGAACGTGAGGATGCACCATAGTCCAGCAAAAAGCAGGACGATGAGACCCGTATAAAGAGTGAGCTCCATGGTCCCCTACCTGTGCTGCCCATGTTCCTAACGAAGGAATACAACGAGGACAACATTATACTTGGCTGTCCTGGCAACCACTTTTTAACTTCGTGATTTCCTGTCACTGTGAGCGGCATTAGCAGGTCTTTTGGACAACCTATTGTCCATGAGCCATGGGTTGGGGGACCTCTGGTCTAGATTAAAGCCTGTGAAGACTCTTCCCTATTCAGTAACATAGGTTACTGCTTTCACATGCTGAGTTAGGTCAGTAGTTAGATCTCAACCTACAGGGAGCCCAGAGGTGTTGTTATCTCTAAACCAAGCATATGGGAGTGATCCTTTTTAGTGTCCTTACTAAAGCTACAGGAGTCCTATGCTTAAGTGCTATGACCCTGAGCTGTATTACTCTGACTCAGTGGCTCCCAACTTGTTTCATGTGTCAAGATGGACTATTTGTCTTAAGCCTTCATCTTACAAGAATATAATATTCATCCTGTCATCTTAACTCATGTATTTGCAACTGAGGTGGCTGCGTGTTGACTCCCCACTTCCCTTGTCAGACGCTTAGTATTTGTGATGGTGTTTTCCTTTTGATCGATCATTAAGTTTGAATCTGTCTTCTCTGATGTTCTAATGGCTTCAAGTGACTATGCAATGTGGAACATCTAGTGAAGATAGGAAGAAGCTGCATGAAGTGTCTTTCAGATAAAACTAACTTATTCTAGGAGAGCTTTGAATGAGTTAGAACAAGCAGGAAATGTCACACTTTCAAGACATGGAGGCTACAGCAAAGTGAAGGACAGAGATTATCAGGTACAGCTTCCCAGACAGCATGCTAAGAACCTCTACTTTTGCTCCTTACCCTGGTTCATTTAGTTCACCTGACTCATTTGCTGTGGTTTCACTCCAACATAACGTATCTGACTTCAGCGAAAGAGGAATGAGGCCCACCGTCTCCCTGGGTTGTGCTGACTTGCATCAATTCTCTCCTTAATGATGGTGCCTCACAAAATTTGGACACAGCACAACCTCATTCTTGGAGTTCACGTTCAGTGCAGCTATGGAAATATGTCAACATACCATTACTTGACTTGGTGCCTCAGCAGAAAAGGCATCATCAACTTTTCAAGGTAAATTATCCTCAATTTGGGGGTTTTCTTTTTTTTGTATTTGCATAGTATAAAAATGACAGCAGCAATTATTGTGAAAGCTGATATTTTCCCCCATGTTACTCCCTAATAGAAATGTTCTCTGCCAGTTTACTTTTCCTGTAGCAATTTTGTACAAGTGGTTATAACTGAAACCCACAGAAAGGTAGGGGGGTGCGGAATACAAGTTTGCTACAGAAATGCTGAGCTGACCAACACTACAGAAGTGTGAAGAGCAAGGCCACAACTAAAGGCAAAGTTTTGCTTTTAATTGCTTCCAGGCTGTGGTGAGTTTGCAGTAGTCTGAAGTTACCTCCAGGGCCTCTCTAGTTCTGCCCCATCTCTGATTGCTGAGCATTACAGTGAAATAGCCTGCAGCTACCTCCTGCTTATAGCAGCTGGGAGTAAGGGCAGATGATCTGCAGTTTCTTGTTGCTAACGAACTTGGCCTACAAGGAATTTCTGTTCATACACCCTGGAAGATTGGAGTAGAAGTGACTAGTATGGTTATGGGAATATTGGGTCTAGTTCAAAGAGCCCTGGAATCTGTATAGGTTTTGTAGCTGCGATGGTCCAGGAAACATGTGAGAAACAAGGGGGGGGGTATGTATTCGCTTTTATTGGACAAACTGTACAGGTTGGAGAGATTGTTAGATCAGCTTCCGGAGCGCCCTTTCTCTTGTCTAGGAAGCAAGCAGGTACAGCCTGAGCTAAATACCAGAGAAAAGAATGGCTTGAGTTTAACTCCCCAACTAAAAGAAAATGGGCATTTAGAGGCGCAGAGGAGGACTGTAAACTAGAAGTTATAGGAAAATATGTCTAAGCCAAGGCACAGTCTTCTCTATAGATTCCACTGGGCCTCTGTTTCATAGTTGGTTGGGTCGGAAGGGACCTGAGCAGATCATCTAGTCCAATCCCCTGCCATGGCAGGAAAGAGTACTGGGGTCAAACGACCCCGGCTAGGTGATTATTGTGCGGGCCGGGCGCGAGCCGGGCCCTTTTCCGTGCTGCACGCTGGCTGTGGCCAGCAGCCCGGGCACGCGGGGTCGGAGAGAGGGGCACGACAAGCTAGAATTAGGCTCAGACTCGTAGCGGTAGTTTTAAGGATTGTTTACTTACACCAGAGATGGTCGTGGTGCAGGCTGGAAAACTTGCTCGAGTTGCGGTTACAGACAAAGACAACACGAACGGTCACGTGGAGTTTGCTAGGCTCCACGGAAACAGAGCTCCGGATGCTCTGGGTGAGCGCGCCACCAAAATCGGACTCGTAGATACGTCTTAT